>NC_091821.1:255768240-256008240 GCF_038994185.2 Dermacentor albipictus
GGGCGCGGTTCGTGAATTCACGCGCCAGGCAGTTGGCCCGCTCGTTAGGGTTGCAACCCGCTTGGTTAGTTACATCGTTCATGTGCGCCGGGAACCACGCTAATGTATGACCTCCAATGTGTTCTCGCGTAGTAATACGAAAGGATCTGTTGACGATGTCGGCTGCGTATTTACAGACTAGAGCGGACGAGAAAGCCCTAACCGCCGTGCGCGAGTCGGAGAAAATCGTCGCTGGGCCTTTTGCGGCTTGAAGAGCCAAGGCTATCGCGGTTTCCTCCGCCTCATTCGCGTGTTTAGCGTAAATTGATGCGGCGCTGGTAAGTGTACCGCGCGCGTCAACGACCGTGATTGCAAACCTGTCTCCGCTGCCATATTTGGCGGCGTCGACGAAGAATGCGTCTGCCCCGTAAGGATCGATTCGTCGAAGGATGGTTTTGCCCGCGCTCTTCTGCGACCTTCGTTATATATTGGGTGGATGTTCCTCGGCACGGGCTCAACCTTTATACCTTCACGGGCTAATTTAGACAGGGGGTGTCTGTCGAGCGGTGCCTGTATAGGGAGCTGACCAGCTTCATCGAGAATTTTGATTCCCGGCTTAGTTGACGAAAGCCTGGAGATCTGTGCAATAAACTGCGCTTCAATTAATTCGTCTGTGGTATTGTGAATTCCGAGTTGAAGTAGTTTTACTGTGCTAGCGGATTGTGGGATACCGAGTATTCTTTTGATGCCGGACCTGATGAGCGTTTCGAGTTTGTTCCTTTCAATTTTGCTCCATTTGAGGTACGGTGCCGTGTAAGTAATGTGACTGATGAAGAAAGCTTGGAAGACCCTGAGTAGGTTGTCCTCCTTGAGTCCCCCCCTTTTGTTTGCGATTCTAGTTATGAGTCTTAATATGTTTTTCGCCTGCGCACCCAGCTTGTTTAGAGCTTCTGCATTACAGCCTTTGGCGTTGATTAGAAGTCCTAAAATTTTGATGGAGTTCACCCTTGGAATGGGGTGCCCTTCTCGTGTTGTAATTTTGACTGGCAGCGTTTCCAGAGGCTCGAGATTCCTAACGCCCTGCCTCGACTGTCTGTAGAGGAGGAGTTCGGATTTGGTCGGTGACAGCTTGAGACCCGTGCTTGTAAGAAATTCTTCCGTTACATCTATGGCCGCCTGGAGAGATTGCTCTAGATCGGCCAGAGATCCCCCCGGGGACCAGATTGTAATATCGTCTGCATAGATTGCGTGGCCTATTTTTGGGAGTGCGGCCAGCCTCTCGGACAGTTTATGCATGGCGATATTAAATAGCAGCGGGGATAGGACCGAGCCCTGAGGGGTTCCGCAGTTGCCCAGTTCGTAAGGACCGCCCGAGATCGTGCCCAGTCGAAGGAACGCTGTCCTTTCCGATAGGAACGAGAGAGTGAAATTAAAGAATTTCCGCCCTAGGTTGAGATTGGAAATTTCGGTCAAGATGTGTTCATGAGCCACCCTATCAAAGGCCTTAGTGAGGTCGAGTGCAATGATAGCTCGTACGTCCCGCGTTTCGTTATCGAATATAGATCTTTTCAGGAGGAGCATTGCGTCCTGTGTGGAGAGTCCCTTTCTAAAACCTATTAGATTATGCCTAAATAGTTCTTGGTTTTCTATGTGTTCGACGATTCGATTGTGCACTGCATGTTCCGCCACTTTGCAAATGCACGATGTTAGAGAGATGGGACGCAGGTTACTTATGTGCGGAGGTTTCCCCGGTTTGGGGATGAGCACCACCTTGGCGGTGCGCCATTCCGACGGTACCTGCCCCGAGCTCCACACCTCGTTTATCTCTGCCGTTAGGATTTCGATGGCCTTGTCGTCCAGGTTCCGGAGGAGCTTGTTGGTGACCCCGTCTGGCCCCGGGGCCGATCTTCCATTTAGGTTGAAGAGTACGTCTCTGATTTCTGAAATCGTGAAAGGTTCGTCTAATTCTGGCCTGTCTAGCCCCGTGTAAGCCGCTCTCACGCTTACGCCTTGCGAATCTCCTTCCTTGACGGGTAGGTAAGTTCGCGCCAGGTCGTCGACAATTGCATCGTTTGTGAGGCCCGAGGTGACCTGTTTATGTATGACCCTATCGACGGCGAGATTTAGCGCATTTCGGGACTGTTTATCGTTTAGGAGGCTTTTAAGCAGATTCCACTTACTACCTCTTCTCATGCGACCGTCCGTTTCATTGCACGTTTCGTCCCACTGTTGCAGGGCCAGTTGCTTGGAATAGCACTCTATTTCCTTGTTTAGTGATGTTAGTTTTGCTCGCAGTCGGCGATTTAATTTCTGTGTTTTCCACCTCTCTCTAAGAGCGTGTTTAGCCTCCAGGAGATGCGCTAGCCGCGAGTCCATTTTGGGGACCTCCAGTTCTGTGCTAATTTCTTTGGTCGCGTTTTTGACGGCCTGTTTAAGATTGGTAATTAGTTCTTTGTAGGATTCGCTTGAGGGGGCGGTTTCGGCTCGAATTTTCCGGAAAAGATCCCAATCGACGTATTCGTATTTGACCGGAGGTTTGGGTTTGACCCGCACCGCGATATCGAGAACGTAGTGGTCACTACCCAAGTCCTCTTGGAGATTATCCCACGTGCCCTCGATATTTCGGAAGAATGTGAGGTCGGGCGTTGTGTCTCGACTGACCGAATTACCCCTCCTAGTGGGAAACCTAGGATCTGTAACAAGCGTGAGGTTAAAATCGGCTGCACATCCGGCTAAGTTTGTGCCCTTCTTGCTGTTAAACCCGTATCCCCATTCCGTGTTCGGAGCGTTGAAGTCCCCCGCAATTAAGAGGGGCGCGTCTCTGGCTGCCCTGATTGCGGAATGGAATAGTGCATTAAAGTCCCTGTTCTTATCTGCAGGCGAACTGTAGACGTTAAGAATAAAGACATTCGCGTTGCTCGATCTACTGGGCACGAGCTCGATCAGTTGTGCTTCTAGTCCGCTACGATATTTTGGAACGGTGTGCTCCACAAAAGAAACGCTCTTTTTAACTAAGGCAGCGATGCCTCTCCCCGTTTCGCCTTTGTACGCTACTGCACGATACCCCGACAGAGTAATCTCCCTTTCCGCGAGCGTCTCCTGCAGTAAAATGACTTGTGGCTTGTCTGTCACCGATCTGACGAGCTGACCTAACGGAGCCTTGCGCCTCTGGAAGCTAGCGCAGTTCCACTGCCAAATTTTAACGGTATTGTTATTTGTGATAGCCATCCTGTTTACTATGAAATTTTAGAAGCCTATGGCGCCCCCGTCGGGATTTGATCCAGTCGGGAGCGGTTCAGTAGGTGTTGTTTGTCTACTTTTGGGTTGAGCCCTAGGTCTCTCTAATAGCGTTACTCTCGACTCTATGGCGGAGAGCATTTCCATAATCCTACTCAGGGTCTTTTCCAGTTTACCCTCGGTTTTGACGGGGGAAGCCGAGGTGGCGGACGGGGACTCGTTGACCTCGGTTATGTCACCTTCTTCTTCCTCCTCTGTGTCGCTAAAAGGTTCCGGGTTGGGCGCCTTGCGTTTCGACTGCCCGGCTAACGGGCCTGGGTTACTGTTGCTAACCTCATGCCGGTTTATAAGTTTTCCTTTCATGCTGTTAAGAGATTCCTTAAGCTCTGCGAGCTCGCGTCTAAGTTCCCTATTTTCTGCTTCGAGCGCTTGGATACGGGGATCGATCCTATGCTCTGGCTGTGCCTCACCTGTCGTTCCTTTGCTTGATGCGTTCTTCTTCCCAGACGGCTGTGTCGCTCCCTTGACCTTGTCAGCCCAAGTGGCCCGCTTGACGGACTGGGAGCGAGACCGGGATCTCGATCTGGAGGAGCCTTGCCTCGGTTTGGGTTCTCTCCTTCTCGAGCGTGAGCGCCCTCCGGATAGAGATCGGGTACCTAGGATGGAACCGCTCCGCGCAGCTGGTGCAACCGACGAGATGTCGCCAATTACCTCGGTGACGTCAGATTCTTCGTCCAGTTGTGCCTTCCTTGCTCTTTGTCGGCGTCTTCGGCGTCGGCATCGTACGATGTACGGGATTTGATAGCGCTTTTTGCACGTTCGGTCTCCGGTGACGTGGGGCCCACCGCACGCCTCGCACTTGGGGGTGCATTGATGTTCTTCTTCGTTGTCCGATTTTGCTTTTCCGCAACCGCGACATTTACCTCTCTCTTCCTCGCTGCTGATGCAAACGTCGGCACGGTGGCCTACGTGGCCGCAAGCATGGCAAACGTCGACTTGGCGTCGGTATAAAGAACATGGCAACAAGGCTGTGCCGCAGATCACGTGGTTGGGCACGCGCATGCCTCTGAATAAACTCACGACTACGTGAGAGTCCTTGATTCGTCTGGCTTCTAGTGCCGTGGGATTTCTTTCATTCACAATCATGTTTCTGAGCGTGGCTTCATCGTGACAGGGGTCGATGTGCCTTATTACGCCTTTGCACGTATCTTCGGGGGCGGCGACGTACGCCGAGACTTCGTAGGCGCCATACTTGGTATGGATTTTATTTAGTCTCGCATAGGCCCTCGCATTAGAGGCGTGCGGAGTGGCGATGATTAAAATATTCTGTACCTTGTTTGGGCACACGGTGTCTTCCTTCGTTTGATGTTCAGGCAGGGCCGCCGCCATGGCCAGGGCTTGAGCGAGCAGTACTACGTCGGCTTTTGATACGTCGAGGCCTCCCTTGGGGCGCACGATAACCTTGATCTGTTCCTTCGGGAGCTTCGGAAGTCGCGAAGCTGCCGTTACTTGCGACAACAGACTTTTAGCCGGTCCCTTGGCAGTGCGGTAGCCAGCCGTCTTGTTCACGGTACCACGTTGGCCGTCTCGTAATGGCGGCCTCTTCGTCTCCTGCTTTTTACGGTTGCTGAGGGCAGTGATCCACCCCGCACCGTTGAGATCTGCTTGGGTTACGTCCATGCCTTCCACAGTTACGACTTCGGGCATTGCGTCGCTTTCGATGAACGCACGTGTCGTCGCTTCAGTCGCGCACAGAGACGGGAAAACGCGAGCGTGGGACTGCCTCTACAGGCAGGCCTGCCTGCACCGCCGCGCCGAGAGCAGGCTGTGCCCGTTAGGGCTAGCTCCCTCGTCGGCGTGATCGTAGAGCGAAAGCCTCAGAATATGGCGAAAAGTCCACCCACCGATAAAACTCTGGCATCGGTGGATTCCTTGAAACTTGGCGGTTCCGGTGAGGTATATATATCCAAGCTTCTTCTTGGAAAGACGCCCAAAAATATTTAAAAACGCGGGAGCCGACGTGGATACGTCTGCACTGCTCGGCACCTCTTCTTCTTCTCCCCACTCGTGCTCTGTTTCTTTTTTCCTTTCACACTGGAAAATGTCATGGCCGTTGCAACGGTCTCTTGTGCCGCAGTATGCGCAAGGCGCGAAGACCGTATGTTGCCAGGTGTCAGGCGAAAAGAGAATGTGATTTTGAGCGTATTCCTTGAGTTATACTCGCGTTATTTCCTGCGTTATTCTTACCTGAGCTAGCTTTCGCTGGGACACTTTGTACATATATAGTAGGCAGAATAGTGACCCAAACTCTTCTTCGCCGCTGATACGATCTCGGCTTTGCGAGGCGACTTTCACAGCAAAAGGAAGACGAGGAAATAAAAAAAAAGAGAAAGAAAAACGGAATCATTATTATTTACGAAATATTTACAAGTTCTTCGTTTCTAGAGTCTCGTGTACCTTGAGGGTTAAATATAGGGTTTGGCGGCTGTAGTGACCAATCAGCGGGTACGGTTTCTTGTGCAGTAGGCCTATCATAATAACTGTCTACACACGCAGCCGGAAACCGCGTGGTACAATGCACTCGTGTTTGGTCGACCAACGCAATGCATGCACATATTCCAGGCTGTGCGGCCGCGCCAGAAGAAAATTGGTATTTATCGCCTCTGCTGTGGTCTTCAAACATTTGATCGCACGAAGGCGCATGTGGCTCTCATGCACAGAAACAGGGAGACGAACAAGATTGGACAAAGACACCGGTTAATCGGCAGTGTGCCATCATGGGATAATCAAGTGCTCGCCTACTGAGATGCCTTTTTAGAAGTACTGACTGTTGGGCGTGTCGGTGATCCATTCTCATGGGAGAATGGCGCAAACGAACAGGAACAAGATAGAAAACACGGGCAGCAATCGTCCGTCTTTTCTCTCTCGTCCCTGTTCGTTTGCGCCATTCTCCCTTGAGGGAGATCCGTTCATTTCTGTTAGCCTCAGCTCGCCAGCTCACCTGGTGTCACCAGTAAAGTTGGTGGTCCTGATGCTTCCCTCGATCACCAAGGCACTCATCGTGGCTTTGAGAACCACTGTAGGCTGTGACCCGGTAGCTGGGCCTGTGTTCGTGTGTCGCTGGTGAGGAGAGCGGCTGTACTCTGAAGTCGCGTACGTGGTGCTTGGCGCTTGTCACACCATTCGCCACGACTAGGTAACACGTGCAGCGACTGTCATAAACAAGTCCATGGACTGTTCCACGAACCCCTTGTTGTTCTGGTCTTCCGCACTTTATTTTACACCTGCGTCGTGAGTACGTGTCAAAGTCGCTGAAGCGACAGCTATCAACGGTATATAGAGGCATCTCACAAGCGTCCTGCTTTCCTACGGGCCCATGCTCTCCGCCTGTCACGTGAGGCTCACGTCCTTTCTTCGCAAACGACTTCTTTCTCGCTCAGCGCTCCAGTGTAACACATGGCAGCACCGCAAGGCCCGATATTATTCATGCGAATTACAGCCTGCTGTACTAATCACGTTCCATTTTTGATCATAGACAGCCGAAAGATCTAGGTAGCCCCCAGTTTTTTTCTTAAAGCTCTATAGCTGCAGTTCCCTCCGCGTGTTCTGTCATCCCACCACTGCCCCCAAATGTAACGTGGATAGAACATTTTGCTTGCACACTGCTTTATTGCGCCCACTCAATCGCCACAATCCACTCTCGTTTCCTCTTTCTGTTTGTCTGTCCAAACGCATACGCTTGTTCATCACTGCATGGTTGTCTCTTCTACACGTAGCAGACGCCCCTTTGGAAACCATTGCTGACCGGGACACTCAGCGAAGACTACCATTGCAGGTTTAAGTCAGTGCACGGTGCAAGATTGTAGAGGGCGGCGTAACGTTAGGTTGAACACATTGGTTGGTTCTTGAGATCGTGAACGGGCTCGTTCCGTAGAATACAAGTCACGTGAATCGTGCTGAACGCTGTAGACAGCGCTGTACACATTTTCGACGTTGTGCTTCAGCGTACACCCAAAGGTGTCTAGTTTGGTTGCCACACTCTTGCACGATGACATGATGCAACTTGATAACGCTGTTTCTCCAAAGGTGGAGTTCTTCTTCATCTTGTACTTAAACTAATTAATTAAATTACGGGGTATTACGTGCCAAAACCACGACTTGATTATGAGACACGCCGTAGTGGGGACTCCGGAAATTTGGACCACCTGGTGTTCTTTAACCTGCACCTAAAACTAAGCACACGGGTGTTTTCGCATTTCGCACCCATCGAAATGCAGTCACTGTGGCCGGAATCCGATCCCGCGACCTCGTGCTTAGCAGCACAACACCACAGCCACTAAGCAACCGCTTCGGGTAACCATCTCGTCCTTGAACACGATAAGTTGCATTAGACAGCTGCTGAAATAATTTACCTGGGTGAAGGCCTTCTTTAAAGGCCAGTTGTCATGCCGCTTTGGAGGTTTCCTGCCTCCTAGTTTTTTGTGGACACATTGTGTCATTTCCCACGCCTTTCCGATCTCCAGGATTTTGTACACGTCAACTGACATCGAGATGGCTACAGTCTGGTAGAAAATGGGTGCCCATGGCTTTCTTGACCGGAACTGATTTTTTGCGGCTCGCCCCTGTGGGTAGCGCACTGGGTAGCTTGTGTTTGGTTTTTCTGACGAGGCACATGGGATGTACGTCTGCCACTGCTAGGTCCGTGTTCTGCGCCACCATCTCAGGCTTAGGCGTGGTCCGCATAGTGGTGAGAGGGTACTCGTTGCCTACTGCCGCCGATGCATCCACAGAGCCCCTGAAAACGTTCTAGATCATAATCTGAAAGCAGGGTTTGCCATGTTCTGGCTTAACTGTTGAGTCTGGTGAACCTCCACGGTTGCATGCTTGGTACTCGCCTCGAGATTTGATGGTGCAGACGAAAAGTCAACGGGCGCAGCGGCTGCTAAGGGCGGGTGCATCAGATGTCCTGCTTTCATTTGTTGCCTCGTTTTTTTTTCTCGGACGTTTCCTTTCAATCCATCTGGTACACAAGTCGATTGCGCGGACATCACGGGGCTCGAAGGGAGTCCGGAAAGGGTCGCACGAGCCTGGCCAAGTGCCTCTTTGTTGTGGCAGTGAAAAAAAAACAAAAACAGATAGGCAGACGTACTTAAACGAAGGCTGTTTATGGGGCGAATGCTCAACCTCATTTAAGCACTTATAAGGTATCATATTACGCATCAATCATAACCCGGTAGTCATCGTGCCGAATACAGAACACTAAGTATCACGACGATCGCACGATCTGACACGAAGGGCCTGTGGGCGGCCTAAGGAACAAACAACAAGAAAGACAAAAGAAGAATGCATAGATGCGTTTAATGTCGAACTCATGGGGGGCAAAGAAAAAACTATAGGAAAGTATACATACATTCGATGAATGTAAGAAATTGGGACATACATTCGATGAATGTAAGAAATTGGCACAAGCAAGGTACATGTGGCAATAATGCTACCCAAGGCTTGTCATATTGTCACGTGGTAGTGACGGTGAAGGAAGCAGCAAAACTGTGAGTGACGAAACTAGCGCTTTATTGGGCGAACCTGTGCCCTCAAAAACAGGCTACACTGAAGGAACAACGGCAAATCTGATCTACCGGTCAAGCTAGTCGGCTTTTACATACGTGAGTCGTCGAAGATTCCAGCGTAATCGCTGGTGCCCGCGTGTCTTCCAGAAAGTTGTGCATGATTCGCGTCGCACATGTAATCAGGTTAGAGAAGCTTCGGTCACAACAGACAGCAGATTGAACTATCGATAACTTTCGAGAAACTTTCAACACATACGTGCGCGTCCCGCGCTGAGCGATACCATTTTTTTGACGGTAAAAAGCGGTCACCCGAGAAAGATAAACAAGTACACGTGTCAATATGTCTAGCTAATACCCTACACCTCAAAAGTTGTAAATGGCGCTCGAAGGAATGCTAAAAAATTCCTCCAGTACCCATGTCACGGTGAATGTCGACCTTAGTGCGATTAGTATTGATTCAATTTAGCGACACACCGTATTGCCAAATTCTTCACTTTTGTGTAGCCGATTGCTTCAACATTTTGTTACCGACATCGTCACTTCTCTGTAGCTCAATGCTTCTCGCTCGATGCACGCTGTTGTTGCCTCAAACACGCCCTGGTCCCCATTCTGTTCATTTCTTTCTCCACACGCGGCTGCGTTTGATTACGACTTTTATTGCGATACCGATTATATAGACACTCCATGCAAATTCCCGCCGTCGCCGGAATGTTCCGTATAAAGGCCAAGCGCGGCCGCGCGCCGTGTACAATAGGTGCGAAGGAAAGCATGCGAGGGTGAGCGGGGAAAGCTTATGGCGGCTTGGTGCGGCGGTGTCTTCTGACGCGTGCAAGACGGCGAGGGTGCGCGCCTGCTTTTCGAGCGCGCAAGGTGGGGAGGAAGAGGGGCAGGGTAGCGCACTTCTCCGCTTCTACTCAGGCTGTGGCTTGAGCGCTACTGCGCCCGTTCTATCGCTGAGGTCATGGAGGAAGGAAACTGAGGAGAGGCCCTACCACCTCCGCGAGCTGGGAGAAAAGTGTGGAGGAAATGACGTAGAAGGTTCTCCTTTTTTTTTGCTGTTTTTTGATTTCTTTGCTGTAGTGGCCACGCCTTTCGGGCCACAATGGCGGCTTTGTTATTGTTCTGTGCAGTCACACATGTTGCTCCGTAGGTTTCGTACCGCGGCAAAAGCGCCGTGCGGGCAGGTTCGCATTGGTCTCCGTGTTTTGTTGCGCTGCGTTACCTGGACCGCGCTCTACAGGATCTTGCTGTTTTCAGGTGGGACAGTAGGAACTAAAGTTCGTGAAATGAACGCGCATGCAACGCTGTACGCAATGTAACGCGCCACGGCAATGGCAACGGACGAAGGAATATCCGCGGGAAATTTTGCCCTCTTTGGCGGAATCATGCTAACGTGCTAACGATTGTTTAGTATTGCTGCGGAGCGCGTGCGTCCGAGCAGCCCGGTTGCACGTTAGCGAATAGAGAGGCCTTTGCCGTGCATTGGGCGTAGCCAGGCTGATAATGATGATGATGATGATGATGATGATGATGATGACAGGGCAACTGAATTGCACCAGGTACCTCCCTGTGAAACAATAGCGTGTAGTGGGCACTCCTATTAACTCTGTTTAAGCAAATTGCCTGAAGAAGTGGACGTTACTTTCAAGTTAATTCGCAGTGCCATGTTAGCTAGTTAAGGAAGTTTCAGTAATTGACGTTCTTATTAATTACATTAGGCCCCCTGTCCCGATCAATGAACTGAAGGCGAGAAGTATCTAGTTTTATTCATTTAGCAGAAATCCTGCTCTGCACCAGTTTCAAGAATCATGCCGTCAAAATCTGTGGCGAGATGTGTCGACGTTTCGAATAACACTTATTAGCATTTCGTTTTTTTTCCCACTACCGATAAATGTTAACTGGAACATTAGCACATTTTGAGCTATACTTCCGCGTCGCAGCGCCTGCTTCCAAAGGCAAACGCCGAAGAGAGTACGTTCGCGGCATGCGTGCGTGATGAATTGTCTGAATAGTTTTTTTGTTTGCAGTACATGGAAGGCTCGTTAGCAAGATGTGAGTTCACTGTCAAGATTGGGTTCCAACAGCGGAACCAGTTTGATGGGTAGTGCATGGACTCGCTCTGATACGATTCTGGATTCGACGGTCGCAGAGTCCGCCCTGATCAGTAGTAGAGTTGAACCTAAAGGGCGTGCGACATGGACTAAAGGCGAATCACGGTGAATGGGCCCTGTAATTTTTTCATCATGAAGAAGTATGCACTATAGTGATAATTGTGCCGCGCAGGTGCATTGAACAACTGCAGTAATGTCCGAGTTGCACAAAACAACGTGAAGCTTTCTTGCATTTAGAAGCCTTCCTGTGATATTCAGAGTTAAGGTTATATGAGTGCATGGCCCTATAAACTCCCTACACAACCAAAACTTTGCATAACCATTCCAGGAGTGATTATTCAAGATTTATTATTAGGGGGTCAAGAAAACTTTGGTGCTCTAGATGACGAAATTCTGAAAAAGAAAGGTGCAACACGGGGAGTTGCAATAGAACTCGCAACATTAAATGCAGTTTTTCGTAAATGTTTTTAGATTTTTATGCACCGCGCTCAATGCTTTTATAAAAAAAAAGTCATGGAAAACTAGCCAAACAAGTTTTTTTCGGAAGTAATCAATGGTGCGTAGACATCGCAGCCAAGAATTGGAAACTAAAGTTTCGGTATTCTCGCTTCTCTCTCAGTGTCTTGAACTGTGACCTTTCTGCAGCCACGCCTTGTGCGGACCACGGGCTCTCATACAACCGCGGCGCCAAACAAAGGGGTAGAGTGCGCGTGGCGCAAATGACCCTTGACGTCGCCTCCTACACGCAGGCCTGGAGGGGCGAAAGAAGATCACTCATTTTCCATGCTGTCCTGTGTTACATTTAGTTTTTGCTCGGCCGCATGCACTGGCAATGAGTGGGCTTAGGCAAGTTCGGCTATCTCGTCGACCAACCTTGGAAAAAATCGCACTAAGACGCCACGTGCACGCGTTGCATACAGGCGCTACTATTTTGTAGAAAATGCGCTTCATTGACAAGGTGGACTTGTGAATGTCGTCTGGAGAATGCGGCAATAGGGGCGCAGCTAGCGCCGCTCGTGTTCGCACTGCTCCATAGTGAGCCCACTAGAGGAGCCTGGAGGAACACGCGCACATACTCTCTCTCTCTCTGTCTTTTTATCTTTCTTTCTGTCTTTCTAAGGCATCGTTCATAGCCCGTGTGTAACCTTGAAAGGTTCAACATTAATCATCACCGTCGTCAGAAAAGCCGCAAGATTTACTAATGCCCCTAAAGGTTATGCACTAGTTTTTGGCTCCTGACACTACCGTCTGGTATTACATCTGTTGCTATCTGTGATCTGTATAGACACTTTCGAAGATTTCGCTTTTAATCTTTTATTTTGTTGTTCATAGTAAAGCAACATGTAATTTGCCTTGAGCCCTGCTGTATATAGTTTCCACATCATTGTTACTTCGACAACGAAATACACATACTTTCAAGGAAAAGCGAGAGACAGGAAGAAAAAGAGGAGAGTTTCCTAAGTGCTGCAAGGAAAGAAACTCATTATCCCGCAAAGCCTTCCTTTCTTTTCGTAAATGTTCTTCCATCCCGTCGACTTTGCTAAAACACCTATAGAGTCAGTACTTTCGGCGGTCGTTTTCTGATGGTGTACTTTCCGTTTTGCTTTCTCTCCACTGTACAAAAAGCTGGAATCGCGTTTTACAGATACATTATTGCTTTGAGCTACGTGCTTTGCTGCACATTGTAAAGGTTGTACGCAGTCCGCTTAGGTGCAGCTCACTGCGAGATATTTGCAGATTGTTTCATATTATTTTCGCGTCGCCAAATCGCCATGAATAAACCGTGGTTCCCATCGTCTATGTGTAGTAATCCGATAAATTATTCAGTCTTAAAAGGAGTGTTAAGTCCTCCGTATTACCGGTAATACCTTACGAGCCGTTAAAACAATCACGCTGAATAATAAAGAGACCTTGAAGATTAGACACGCTCCTTCATCTATAGTGAGAAACTTGGTTGATGCGTTCGTCTTTGGACGCACGTTCCTTGATCTACCGAAGTGTAAATGAAGTTTTCTTGGCATTTCGACCGGAAGCACTCGCGGCTGTCGTGTGCTAAATATTTAGCACTTTCGAGATACGCACTAGATGAATATTTTTTTTGGAAAGGGATTAACCTCGACGACCTTCTCTATGAGAAGAGCAGAAGCGCCTGATGAACTAACAAACGTGACTTTTGTTCCTACCTGACCAAGGCACTCAGTCTTACTACCTTTTGGACGATGTAGGCAGGTTAGTGTAAAAATACTGACTGTCAAAAAGACTACAACAGTCATAGATGTGAAATAAAAACGTAGAAGCCTTGGAAATGAAATTTTCCTTATCCAGCTTGTGGTTCATTACAGTAATGATGACTTTCTGTCTGCCCCTCTCGCTTTCTTTGTGGAGGCCTAACCGGCATGAATAAAAGTAAAAGAAACCGGTACTTCTTTCCTTGCAAGGGAATAAAATGATGCAAGTGACTATAATGAGGAAAACCACCTAGAAATAAGAACACTCGACATTAGGCCACAGCCACCCTTTGCACTTTTTTGTGTGTTTGATTTGACAGGTTCTGACTGACCGAAGTGATTCTTTACGTAATCTGCGAACCGTGCGCTCCTTAATTGAGAAGATGTCGGCCTGCTGAACTTCGTTAGTCTCATCTTTTTACACTCTCATCTTTCCTATCGTCCTGCCTTTCATCACAGGAAGGCTTTTTATTCAAGCCTCCGCTGTGAGAATTCGAGGCTACGTGTCTGTACGGTCCTTGCCTTTTCAACATTGGAATTCTTGTTCTGATATTCCCTGGCTTTATTCCGTGTATCGCTCGGTTTTCTTCGTAAGAAATGATTTATTCATTACCGTACTTACTACCTAGCTTGCCGACAAGAAGCGGAAACACGACGCCCTTATCTGCTTCAATCATGTGACAGAAGCAACTTATTTGCACTGGTGGCAACGAAATCAATGTCGTCAGTTTCCTGCTTCGTAGCGTTGGTTTTTTATTTCTCGCCGAGCAGGTCTCACAGCCTACGACGAAAGTACGACTTCAATTCCGAATTGTGTACATTTCCCAGTGCGCGCGAGTCTGGGACTTGTGTGTTGACTTTCCGAGGGGTACAACGTTTGAACGTACGTGTGCGACGCTTTAGTCGGAATAACACGCGTCTATGTAGCGCAAGTATGTCGACCGGGAGTGAGGACTCGCACACGCAGCGCGACAAGCTGCGCACATGTAAGAACGATGTTTGTTCTCTCGGAGAGCCACCTGCGTCTCGCACTTCGCATGCCTACAGTTATAAAGTTTGTGCTAACCAGACTTCCAAAGCTCTCACACGTGTTTTTCATTTACTTTTCGTTTTTATACATATACGTCGAACCGTCTTTTGTAATACACATGTTTCGGTGGTCTAAATTAGATTACGCGTTTTTACATGCAGAAGCCACACTCTGGTTACGAGGGCGGACTCCGAGTGGAGGGCCCTGCATTATATTCGACCACCTGAGGCTTTGAACGTGCGCCCAAAGCTCGGCACAAGAGCGCTGTTGCGTCCTGCCACCATAATGAGGCCACCACTGGTGGGAATCGAAACGGCGACGGTCGGAGCAGAAAGCCACAGCCATTGAACCGCTACCCGGATTGGTATTTTCATGTTATCTTGAAGTGTTCACGCTTACAATGCAAAACTGGGTGATTAGCGTCGTGCAACACTTTGCACGCTGATAGTTTGTCACAATGCTTTACTGCATATTGTATTCACCATTCTACTCTGGCGGATTGATGTACAGCAGAAGCACCTTGAAGCACTCTTTTCGCAGATGACCCTTTGCAACGTCGAAAGACTCAAGCAAATCTCAGAGGAAACCGTCAGAGGAAACGTCGGACCAAGTCGGTTTTAGAATCGGCTGAAGCAGAGCAGAGTACACGGCCTGCAACACGGCAAGTCCATTGGGATGTTTCAATGGCGACTACCTCCGATCAGTAAAGATGGGGTATCCGGGACTAAATGGTAGTTTTAGTTCGCCAAAACATTATAAAGCAGTGGCGAAAAGAAAATTGTGATTATCGCCAAAAAGGCAAGTAAACTTCAATAATTAAGTTAATAAATATGACTGCGGCGAACACGTAGAAATTTGCGGAATTGAAACCGCTCTGTGAACAACCTATAATTCACAGGGAGACTGAATGAAATCACTTGTTTGCAGCCGCCATTACCTGCTAGAATAAACTAACAGAAGTAGCTGTTAATAATATTACGGACATCAACTCAGGTGCGTAAAATATTCATAATGCAACACTGTGCGACAGGATTTGTATTTCTCATACTAAAATTCTTCTTTCTTGTGACTTTGTATTCTTATACGCTTAATCTGCCGTTCATGTATTATGGTTCTTTTATTGTACGCAACTCCTGCTCGGACTCTACTGCGGCCAACAGTCTGTATAAATAAAAAAAATAATCAGTGACCTCATGTCAAAATGAGATTGGATGATATAAAGCTACCAACTGGAAGTCTCCGAGGAACCGAGGGACTCCATTTTTTGTCACAACCATACGAAGCCAATAGACAAAGAGGCCAAGGGAAGCTCACCGGAAATGAACTGTCTATTTCTTATTGAACTGTAAACTGTCCCCTATGTTTCAATTGCCTTTTTTTATTATATGTTACTTATGAGATGTTTTTCCCTTTATTTGGCGCCGCTTCATCTTTTCACATAGCGAATGAAAAAAAAAGAATTAACCTAAACGCACTAAAATTAAAAGTCAACTCCAACTCACAGTAACACAAAGTTAAGTCACATAAGTACACTAACGCCACTCTAAAACTGAGTCATCTCAGAAACACTACAGCATAAAGTCCAGTCACACAACTGCACTAAAGTCCGGTCACATAGCTACACTAAAATCAGGGCACATAGGAAAGCACGGATTAGATTCAAATAAAGATACATGAATCCAGAGTTTAATTTGGCCGAAGTCGAGTAAAAAAATTCTATAGAGTGAGCTTATCACAGACAAACACTCTACTCAATAGTTTCGGAGAATACTGCTCGCTTCTAGAAACCTTTGGAGGGCCAGTAACACTCCTCCTTGAAATGAATATGTTAGCCAAGGACCTGAGAGCTTCCTCAGGCTGAATTGTCTGCGGCCTAGTGCCAATAAATCACGTGCTAAACGTTGTCTGTGTGTGTCGTGTCGCGGGCATTTTAACAGAACATGTTGGACATCCCCATCTGCGTGGCCACAAGTGCATTGCGGACTGCGAGCTTTGGAATTTTGTTTTTGTAGAAAGTGTTTTGTGTACGCAGCACCGAGGGGGGGGGGGCGCAGACAGTGAATGAGCGTTTCAAAGTCTACGGTTGTGTCCAATGTGGACGGGATGTTAAATTGAAACGAAAGGTCAATGTGAAATGAATCTGCAGATTTCGAGGTCTGATAAAACAATCTCGCTTTGCAGCCATCGGATAAGATCTGTCTTGGTATGTGCCGCAATTCGCCCTGCGTTAGAGGGAGACCATATGTGGCGTTATTAAAATGCGCTTGTCCACCTGCCTTGTCTGCTGCAACATGCCCAGGGATATTGCAGTGGCCAGGTATCCATTAGAACATTATTGTGCGATTCAATTCACTCGCTTTTGTGAGTTTCTTTAGTGTCTCGTAAAGTAACGCCATGTTTTGCGAATCGCTGACGTCACCATGAAGTAACGACAACGCTGCCCGCGAGTCACAAAGGATGATTCATTGCTTCCCTTTTAGCATTGAATTTGTGTGTCGTAAGAAAGACAATATTGCAAATAGCTCTGCTGTAGTCGATGATGTCGTGTGAGACAAATTCTTGCATTCGGTTCCATCATGGAATGACGAAGGCAGCTGTAGAATAATTTGTATGACAATAACCATCTGTATACGCTTCAGTATAGTCCAGCGCATCGAAAGTATATTTGGTATAACGCTATATAATTGGGCTGCTAGCATAAACATGTGTCGTTTGCGAATCATTCTTTCAACCGAAAGTTCAATTTTTGGGGTGACTAGTAGCCATGGTGAGCAGGAGATATTTGAGATCCAAAATTCGTGATGTAGTAGTAGGCTTTTGTGCGCCTGAATCATCGTCTCTCCCAATAAGTACAATTGCTAGTGGATGACGTTTGTGCGGCACTGAAACGCGGAAGCAGTGTCGACAGGTTTCAACTGTCCTCATAAAAGGAAATGGAGGATGACGTACCTCTGCGATTACCAAGGAACCTGAGGTTGCTCGAGGAACGCCTAAGCATGCCTAGAGCTCCTGCCTATCAATAATTGAAGTCGCTGTTCAGATGAACGGGAGATTCCATGCAGAACAGGTGAGGAATATGCTATCTTTGTCTTTATAAGTGCATTATGTACTTTTAATAGTGATGAAATCGACCTTTCCCATGTCGTTCCTGATACGCTGCTAAGAGAAAAAAAGAAGAACATTAGTATTGAGTTTATTTGTTCTTCGAGGGCTTTAATGTCCGACAGCAGTTCGTAGAAGTTTCTCCAGTGTCCGTCAGGTAACTTGGGGCGTAGCGCAAGGCAACGTATTAGGACCACTTTTATTTCGAATCTATATTAATCGTATAATAAAGAATATCCCTGATGATGTGTATGTTAATTTATTTGCGGATGACTCTCTCATATTTAGAAAAATAGCTCCACGAGACGATCGCGCATGCTTACAGAAACCAGTTATCGCAATTTCTAGTTGGTGTAAACTTTGGGGCATGAAAATCAATGTACACAAAACAGCCTTGCTGCTAGCAACCCGAAGAAAGAAACCTAGTATATTTTCTCATGTTCTAAACTACACAATAATAACTGATGCTGAAAAATACAAATACTTAGGCGCCACATTCACTAACAAGTTATGTTGGTCAGACAATATTTCCCTTAGATGTCTAGCAGCTTTGCCGAAATTATGGTTCTTGAAAAGGAAAATTAGAAAGGCACCGGTAAATACTGAAATTCTAGCATATAACACATTCATGCGATCGAAACTCGAATACGCGGCGGTTGTATGGGATCCGCATACCAAAAATGACCTTAAGAAGTTGGAGCGTGTTAGATTTATCTTTGGAAAATATGAAGAGATTATTCCCCTGCTTTATTATAGCTTAGAAATAGAAGAGTTCACTAGTACATAAGCCTAAAGTTAGTCGACTCCATTTTTACATAGCATTATAAATGGGAAAATCGGCTATCAACTGCCTCATTATGTCATCATCATCATCATTATCATCATCATGGTTACGCCCACTGCAGGGCAAAGGCCTCTCCCATACTTCTCCAACTACCCCGGTCATGTACTAATTGTGGCCATGTTGTCCCTGCAAACTTCTTAATCTCATCCGCCAACCCTACCTTTCTGCCGCCCCCTGCTACGCTTCCCTTCCCTTGGAATCCTGTCGGTAACCCTTAATGACCACCGGTTATCTTCCCTCCTCATGACATGTCCTGCCCATGCCCATTTCTTTTTCTTGATTTCAACTAAGATGTCATTAACTCGCGTTTGTTCTCTCACCCAATCTGCTCTTTTCTTATCCCTTAACGTTACACCGATGATTCTTCTTTCCATAGCTCGTTGCGTCGTCCTCAATTTAAGTAGAACCCTTTTCGTAAGCCTCCAGGTTTCTGCCCCGTAGGTGAGTACTGGTAAGACACAGCTATTATACACTGTCCTCTTGAAGGATAATGGTAACCTGCTCTTCATGATCTGAGAATGCCTGCCAAACGCACCCCAGCCCATGCTTATTCTTCTGATTATTTCAGTCTCATGATCCGGATCCGCGTTCACTATCTGTCGTAAGTAGATGTATTCCCTTACTACTTTCAATGCCTCGCTACCTACCGTAAACTGCTGTTCTCTTCTGAGACTGTCAAACATTACTTTAGTTTTCGGCAGTTTAATTTTTAGACCCACCCTTCTGCTTTGCCTGTCCAGGTCCTTGAGCATGCATTGTAATTGGTCCCCTGAGCTACTAAGCAATGCAATATCATCAGCGAATCGCAAGTTACTAAGGTATTTTACATTAAATCTTATCCCCAATTCTTCCCAATCCAGGTCTCTGAATGCGTCCTGTAAACACACTGCGAATAGCATTGGGGAGATCGTACCTCCCTGACTAACGCCTTTCTTTATTGGGATTTTGTTGCTTTCTTTATGAAGGACTACGGTTGCTGTGGAGCCGCTATAGATATCTTTCAGTATTTTTACATACGGCTCATCTACACCCTGATTCCGTAATGGCTCATTATGTAACGCCTCTTAATGCACGAACAACAAGATATAGACACAACTTTCGCCTTACGCTAATATTCGCTAAAACAAAATCTCACCTGAATAGTTTTTATGCGCCTACTATAAACGAATGCAATCCGTCCGTGTTCATGTATTACATTCAAGGAACTTCACAAAATAGTTGCAAAACCATCTGTCCCATAAATTAGCACTACCTTAAGCAGTGGTTGTAACTATATTCTCATGTTTATGTGAAATTTGCTGTATTTTGTTATGTGTAGAGCTCTATTGTTTGGAACAGCGTTTTGCCCACGTGCGGTTCATTTTGTTTACTTTAGTTTCTTGCTAAGACAAGGACATAGATGCTTTGTAACATGTCTATAGGCTGCATCCTTTACATGCGCTGTTTATATTCTCTGTTTTTTATTGTGATTAGTTTATCAACGTACATATTATCCCTCCGGCATGGGCTTGCATTTTGGCCTGCAGTATGATTAAATAAATAAATAAATAAATAAATAAATAAATAAATAAATAAATAAATAAATAAATAAATAAACATTTCAAGATGGTTGTTTGCATAGCATAACCCCCAGAAAGTTGTGTTGTTTTGCTACGTCTCAAGGCTGTCCCTCGAGGCACAGCTGAAAGCCTTTTAGATATCCTCTGATGGAGGGTAGCACAGGCGCCTTACATAAGGGAGTTCCATTCCCCTTTCCTTTAAGAATTTGACCACAGTGTTTAGGTTTTCCTGCAAAGTTGGTTGAACAAGGTTGGCACATGAACCAGAGCGCCAAATACAAATATCATACGCATATATAGGGTAGTGTAGTGTAGGTGCAAATCTCCGTGGTGAATCAACCATCCCACAGTTAAAGAGAGACGGGCCTAAGACACTGCCTTGTGGAAATCCTTGAATAAGATTATGAGAGGAACTTTTTCCTCCGCTTGTTGGAATAAATATTGATCTGCCATTCAAGAAGTTAGATTTCCAGCGTAGCGCACTTCCAGAGACTCCCAGTACTAGTAGGCCACACAATATATGAGCATGGCTGATTTTTGGCACGGCTGACTTTTAATATAAAAAAAAATTCGCTATTATGACATTTCTCCTAGCTCGTTTATGTGCAATATAGGAAACGATATCCAAAATTGCATTCATGGTGCATCGCCGCCTTCGAAATTCTGTCATGTGATAGGGAAGTGCTTTTGTTTGCTCACACCATCATTGCAGAACAAAATGAGGAACAAGAATGTTGGCGGCAAATGCTACACAGTGAATCCCTCTCTGGCCAATTACGGGCAGTTCAGAAGGCCCGCGATGTGGCTGAAGCGCTCGGCCTGATAATCCCAACGTGAGAGCGGCCCGCGTCAACCTAGGGGTGACCTTCAGGACCCAATAAAGTTCTTCATACCATACCATACCATCATTGCAGCCTAGAGTCAATTATTTCCTCCGTGGCCTTACATAAACAGCTCGTCAGACAAACCGGACGAAAAGACGCAAGAGAAATTTGCCTTCACTGCCTGTTGCTTCTGTAAATGGAAAAATAATCTGTACTTGGATATTAAAAATGATTGGTTTACAAGCAATATATGTTATGGCATGTTTAAGTATACTTTCATATTTATTTCACTCTGCGCGAATGCGTGTGCTTTTAGGTAAATATTGTATTTGTTTTTCCAGCGCAGAGCCGGCGAAGAGATGTATATGGCACACAGGTATGTTACATAAATGGAGCGAGCGTGAAGACACGCGCTTGCTAAAATACTTCGCGTGCTCGAAAATGCGCTCACCTTGAATTTTGCAAGTCCACGCTTCCACCTGTGGCCGACGGGTCCTCGTGTTCCGTTTTTCTGGATTCTGTGCAGCCTTTACTGAAGCTTGTTTTTCTTCGGGGAATAGACGCATTCGACATTCGGAGTTCAGAGAGTAAGCCATTAAACATTCAAACTTTCGTTGCGAAACCTTGCCGGTCAAGTGTCAGTTGTAGCTGATGTGAGGTAAGCGCTTCTGTGGCACCGACATATGTACACAAAACAAAAACTAGTGGAGCGTTATATCGTTACTATCGCACAATGATAAACGCGCCATAAGATTAAGAACATTGCTTTATCGATAGTGTTCGTTTTCATCGCTTACAGCAATCTTCTTCAGGAACGGGGCATTTTTCTTACTTTTTTTCCCCTCCGTGTCGCTTTTTTTTTCTTTGATTTTTCTTAAACTGAATTCCATCCAAACACCTCCTTGCAATATCAGGCGCTTAGAATGTTTACGCATTAAGATATACTTGCGACAGCGACCTCAAGGATCACTTTGCTAGAAAAGCTTCGTTACTTTCGTTGAAACAGCCAGCCATTCGTCAAACGCTTTGGCTGTGTGGGCTTTCAGAAAGGATTTTGCTCTCGGCACTGAGGCTTCCTTGTATTATAAAGGAAGGAAGCCGAGAAGCACAGCACCACCGAGTACGAGTACGTTCCCACTACCGACTGCAGTGAACATTCGAAACTGCCTGCAATGCTCTACCAAGATTTCACACGGCTTGGCTTTAGCATAGTGGAACAACATTCAGCGAACAATGTGCATACCTGATCCTGTGTAATATACAAAATAACGGGGAGCTCAACCAGCGATTAATCTCCATGCCGGCTTGGAACCCAGCGTGTCGATATGTTGCTAGTTGCTTCCCTGTTCAAGGTTGGTCCTCGTACAACACATGAATGTTTCGTGCAGACGTAATGTCACCTATGGGTCTTAGAGTCCTCAGTGGCATATGCCATGTTGCTACTGTACATTCTACTTGATTACATTTTTTGAACATATTTGGTTTGAGCGTTATTTGTGTAATGTCTGTGTGAAGGAGCAGTTGAAGCTTATGTAACTGAAGTTTATTGAGAAAACTGGTGGAGCTGTTATCTAAAATTTATTCCCAATGAACTGGAAATATTCGAAGGCAACATGCTCAAAAACACCCCTCAAAAACACCCCTCAAAAAGTGAAAGGCATCAGATGTGAGAGTTTGCTGACGTAGGGCATTGTAATATTTTCTACGACCTGACTGATGGAAAAAAAATATGCAATTCCTTCCCACACGACACACCACAGGTTTTAGCGTGCGTTTATTGACTAGAATAGGGCAGTACAAATTGTAGAAAAAAGCCATACTTGAAGGAGATCACATCTGTTCAGCTGTCAGAAGCCTCGGATACTCCTCGAGTGCTTGTGGCGCCGGCAGCAAGATTATTTGGCCGTTTGTGCACGTTGCTCACGAATCTCGTTCATTTGGAATCCCTGAAAATTTTCTCTACCGGCTGAAGTAGCGTCGAGCTGGTCCTCTGAACTGCTGACTTCGGTTTCGATGTGGGTGGACGCCGTCAGCCTTCGTGGATGAAAGGCTCCAGAAAGTTGACGGCCATCTTCACCTCCTCGCTGTCGTCAGGCAGTTCATTGTCGTCCTCTTCCTGGATAACCTCGTCACCGAACACCGTCTCGTCCACCACGCCCGTTGTGTCCCACACGAAAAGACTGCCGTCGTACGAGCCGGTGAACAGTTTGCCCTTCACCACCTGCGAAAGCCCGCTGCGATCAAACTCACGCTCATACTCCGAAGTGTGCCTACCCTTTAACATGGGCGTAGAAGAGATGGCGGTTAGGGCTGTCGTGGACGTGAAGTTAGGAATCTGGGCCCGTGTGTAGAAAGCGTTTACCCGGACTGAATTTACGCCATCGTAAATTGGTAAAGAAACGTCGACAGCGATAGCACCACGTCCGTGGAGAGCGCCAGGCGCATGGAGCATACACATATCGACACGGCTGACCGAGGCGCCCGAAAAGCAGTGCGGCAGAGTTGCACTTGGTTTTGATGGAGGTCGAAGCCTCACTGCGGCGCTAGCGTTTCTCCCACGACCGCACTGACCCACTTGTAAGCTACAATGTCGAGCATCTCCTCGGCCACTACCACTTCGATGCCGTCGCATAATACCGCAGCGACGCTACCGGTCGCGTAGCTTACGGATACGGGTTTGTGCGCGGCGGAAGGAACGCCCGCGCTGCGGCGACGCTGCTGCCTCGAATAAAACAACGATGCTCAGCGCACCTTTTGTAGCGCGATAGACATCTTGCTCGACAATTTCGCCACGTGCACAGCCGTACGGCGCGGTACCAAGCGTATACTACACGTCTGGCGCTGCCTGCGGGTGTCCTGGGACAGCTTTGTCCTATTGTTGACATTACTATTTACAGCGTTGTAAACTTATCAAGGGTTATATGCATTCCAGCGAACGGGCCCTGACTCTGCTCGAACCGTGCCCTTTTCCCTGCCTTTTACTTTACTTTCCTTCTCTCCTGTTCCCCTGGATGCTATAGAGGCAGTGTGGAATATCCAATGTTCCCGTTTCTGTGTTCTCTATCTCAAGAGAAGAAATTATGTATAGCTACTCTACGGCATTCTACTCCGGTGTCCTTCGCAGGGGTCACATTTAGTTTCGCCGGACCATGATGAAACGCCATTAACCCTTTTTATCCCAGTGGCAGCAGATATTGTGGGGATGTAAAATAACACTGCGAATTTCGAGCGTGTCGGCAGACTTTGAAATACCACTTTCGTTTTTCGCGGCACTTCAACGTTTCAAAATATACCTTATATACGACACTGCCTGTCATGACAGACCCGCCGCGGTTGCTCAGTGGCTATGGTGTTAGGCTGCTGAGCACGGAGGTCGCGGGATCGAATCCCGGCTACGGCGGCCGCATTTCGATGGGGCCGAAATGCGAAAACACCCGTGTACTTAGATTTAGGTGCACGTTAAAAAGCCCCAGGTGGTCGAAATTTCCCGAGTCCTCCGCTACGGCGTGCCTCATAATCAGAAAGTGGTTTTGGCCCGTAAAACCCCATAATTTAATTTTGCCATGATAGCAGCGCAGCGAGAGAAAGTAAAGCGGCAGTTTCCCTCCATGTACTCGACTCGGTATCTGCCTGAACTTTCTTCCACGTTGTCATTAAGCATTTTTTGTTTACTACTTTGTGATATTTTTTGGAAAGTCAACCATTAAATATCGTCTTCTTCGTCTACGAACAGTGTGGGATACAAATAGTTAAATAAGCGATGGATATTCTTTAACATTCTCTAACCCCCCTCACTCACTCTCCTCTCTCCTCCCCCCCCCCCCCCCCTCCTCGTCTCCCTGAGTATACCGAAGAGAAGGAAAAGCGAGAGAAAAGTACTTGCATGGTTACGTTTTTAGGGGAACGTAGGCAGGCAGGCGAAAATTACATTTGCATAGGGTAAAGAATAAAGTTACTTTGTGGCCACCCACAACTACATACGCATCTACGCACCTGATTTTGAAGGCTGTGCATGCAATATCAGCAAACATTTAATGCATTGCAAAAGGACTCGCTTACTGTGTTCGAAAAAAGCAAACGGCACCAAGTGACGCAATATAGAAGCCAGCAAGTTTCGCGAATGTTATTTGTTTAGGCCCCTATCACGAAAAGATGAAATCGTGCAGCGTGTCCCCTTTCCCTCCTTAGCGATATGGCTATAGCTACCGGGTGCTTTATATTTAGCTCTGGGAAAGTTATCGAGATTATTATTGAAATGGCGAAATGAAACAAAATGCCTTTCCAAATTTAGTACGAGGGCGAATCAGAAAGAGTGTTCCTATTTTTTGTATAGCCAAATTACGGCTATAAATGCGAACTGAACATATCCATTCCCAGCAGTGGACCTTTCTTCGACCGGCCCAGCCTTATCTGGTTGTAGCTCCGCGGCACGACTCTGCTGTCAGTTGTTGAAGATAGCGATTGTGCTTCTCATGTCTATGGCGTACGAACAATGAAGTGTGATTCGTTTTTTATGGAGCGAAGGACGAACGCCCATCGAAATACACCGGGAAATGCAGCCCCCATGTTTCGCTTTGAGAAGCGTGAGATGGCGGTGTTGTAAGTATTCAAAAATCCGTGAAGGCTTGCACGACAATGAGCGTTCGGGGAGGCCGCTTGCGTCGCTGATTGACGGCTGGGATAGTTAGTGGAAGAGTCAAGAGTTAGTCAAGAGTTAGTGGAATGCATAAGTACTGATATCAAAGGTTTCGGGATGATGCCGAAATTATCCTATTAGGTGACATGAATACCCGCATACAGAATCTAGATGGCTATACCGACAACAACGGGAAGTCAATGCTAGATCTTTGCGAGCAATATAACCTCGTTATCGTGAACACAGGGCCTAAGTGTGAAGGGCAGATCACGTGGGAAGTGGAAAACCGGCAATCGACCATTGATTACTGTCTGGTGAAAGAAAGAATTCAGGATAAGCTGAGAGAAATGGTCATTGACGAGGAAGAGTATAGCAGCATAGGAAGTGAGCATAAACGCATCATTTTGAATATTGGATATGTAGTTGGGAAAGAGAGCAAGAAGCGCAAAACGGCCAGTTCAAATTTGAACGCTGAGCAAATAACAAATATAGTCACTAGAGTCGAGGACGAACTTGGCAAATGACCAATTAAAGAGCGGGAATATAGTCAGCTTCTAAGTATAATAACGACAGAAATGCGGAAAGAGAAACAACGAGTTCTTGGGAAAGGAAAAAAGAAACCGAGAAGCTGGGGGAACAGGGAGATACGAGATGCGATCGCCGAACGACGGAAAACATCCCGAGGGCACAGGCAGGCAAAGAAGGCGCAGTTGCCGCAGGATGAAGTAGCCGGTAAATGGGAAATATACCGGGAGAAAAAGTCTGGGGTCTAATTACTGGTTCAAGCAAAAATAAAAGGTGAAAGTGAACGTTGTTTGTCAGAAAGACGTGAGAAAAAGAAGGCCGCACCTAGAATATTTTGGAACCGCATAAAATTATTAGGCAAAAAGTCAACAACAATGCAACTAGATATCCTAGACGAAAATGGAAACAAACTGGAAGGGGAAGCGGCATTAAATTACCTCAGAAAGAATAACAGCCGAATATTTCCAAGGCAATTACGAGGTTGTATTTGAAGAAGAAAAGTGCATGAAAGAGAACCACATGGAAAAGGAGCTGGTGCTGACGAATTGACATGGAGAAATATAGCGTAAGGTATGTAGAATAGTACGTATATTTGTAATTACCTGTATGTACCTTATTTGGCTAATAAAAGATAGGGGCAAAGACTTTCTGATTCGCCCTCATATAATCTCTTCATGCCAGTTCAGCTTTCGTCGTGGATATTCTATCGACATGGCACTAATCTATCGTAATGAACAATTAAAAAAATTGCCGATAAGCGATTTCTTGTACGCCTGATAGTTATCGACCTTACATAAGCGTTAGATACCATAAACCATAATATCTTACTCGCTAAGCTCGAGACAATTGTCATTTGTGATCCTGCCCTTTCGCTACTAAAGATACTTATACGACAGAGTTCAAGTGGCTTCTATTTATAATGCTTACTCTAGACAGCTAACCACTAATATGGTTGTGCCTCAAGACTATCCTTGGATCACTTCAATATTTTGGTAAATATTTATGTTTGGTCTGACTCTTTCTTCCTCACGACATATTCTGCACTCTAATGATACTACTATATTTATCTTTCATAAAAACACCTCGTTTTAGGAGTACTTGTAATTCTAGTTAGTGATGCATAGCACGGTGATGCACAGCTGGTGATGCAAGAAGGGCGCAAAGCAGCACGTGATCTCTTTTTAATTGACTAAATTGTGGCCTAGAAAGTGCACGAAATGGAGGTAATACCAACATGTTATCTATTATTGCCACGAAAACTAGATTTGTTATAGTCACTACACATTAGCGAAATTTAGGGTCAATTCCGCTATCATTTTGAGTCACCGCTGGTTTCCTCCAAGTTCATGTTCATCACTCCGTGGCATTCTACTATATTGCGACTTGAAACGTCAGGATCATATCGCTTATATGAAAAAGAAAATGGCATATGGTATGTAGAGCTTAATTAAAAGACACCTATATTCTTCGCACTTGCCACATTACACTCACTTTAAAATTATTTTGTTCACTCGAGTATTAAATATGGAAGAATATGTTGGGGAAACACCTATCACACTCAACTTGCATCTCTTCAGATAGTTCAGATAGAAGCCGTAAAACTACTGCATCCAATTCATACTTTGCTAATGCCAAGTTCCTATTAGGTGCTAACAATATTGTGGTGTCTGGCTCAGACCAGACGCATGACACGGGACCACGCAAGCGCAGTCTGCAACTCCCTTTATTCGTCACAGTAAAGCAACTTATATAGGAAATCATATTGAATGACGATGACGATATGTACACTGAAAGAAATGAAACTGAAACAAGAAAGAAGGATACAACATCACCTCCCGCTTGAAATACAACATAGTAATTTGCAACAACCAAAATAACACGAACTAAACACTTATTGTTCAGGTAAAGAAAACCCAAATCTTTCGACAGGTCGGCGTACCCTAGTGCTGCGACGCAAAGGTTGCTCCGCCGAATCCTCTAAAGGAGCGACCACTTCATTAACTTCAGCCCTTGTTTCCGGCGATCGCAACAGTTCACCATGTTCAGCGTCTGCGCGGCTTTCAGCCCCAGCGGTACCCGAGTAGTCGTGAGGCAATTCCCATGCCCATTGTTCTGTTGTCTGCGATTGATTGCAGGGAACCCGAACTAGTTTAGACGCGTTCCAGCAACGACCGTCGCTCATCAAAAAGCTATTTTTGCCTTTTCTGCCGACAATCTTGAAAGGGCCCATGTAGTTTACCGACGCTTTCCCACCGCCTGCTGGCTTGCGTACACGAACGAAGTCCCCTACACAAAAGGCTGGTCTTTTCGCACCTCGCCTCCTGTCCGTATACTGCTTTGCATACGTCTGCTTCGCCTTAACCCTAGCAGGAACATTCTTATTCGAACTGGCATGGACGCCCTCTCTTGTCGGCAAACCCACTGTATTGAGTCTTGTCCTTGGCTGGCGCCCGTGAAGCAACTTGGCTGGCGACACACCCGTTGTCGCATGCGGCGTCGACCTATATATGCCGAGATAGTCAACCACAGCAGCCTGGAGGGGCCGTTGTTCCAGTCGGGCAACCTGCATGAAATCTTTCAGCACGCGATTAAAGCGTTCAATCGCGCCGTTTCCTTGTGGATAGTACAGAGAAGAACAACGATGCACAATACCCCTCTCTCTCAAGAATGTTTCGAACATTTGCGATCTAAACTGAGGCCCATTATCTGTGACAATTTCTTCCGGATAGCCTTCTCGGCTGAACACAGTCTGCAAAAAATCGACCACGCTCTGTGACGTCACTGTAGATGAAAAGGCAACCTCAGGCCACTTGGAATGATAATCGATCAGCGATATCATGTACCTACAGTTTGAAGGGGCCCAGTCAATCGGTCCCACTATATCCATTGCTAACTTCTGCCATGGTAGCGCTGTAAACGTCACCGGCTGCAGCGGTGCAAACGACGGTTTAGCGGACTTGTCCGCGGCCTGGCAGATATGACAAAAATGGATTGCTTCTTCTACTTGTTTATTCAAACGCGGCCACCAGTAAAGATCACGTAGTCTCTGCTTCGTCCTCACAATTCCTGGGTGACCTTCGTGCGCAAAACCAACAAGGAGCGAGGTTAATTCACTCGGAACAACTACCTGCTCGCCGCGCATCAAAAGGCCATCAACGAAAGAAAGCTCTTCCCGCACGTTAAAGTACGGCATTATTTCTGCTGGCAAAGCTTTTCTAGGCGCCCAACCATGTACCACGTGTACAACAACCTGTTGCAGTGTGCTGTCTGCAGCAGTGGCCACCTGCAGCCGTTCCTTTGTTAGGCACTCTGATACAACGGACACAATTTCTTCCTGCATCGTCTGCAGCGAATCACAGTCAAGAGGTAGGCGTGAAAGCGCATCTGCCACGATATTTTGCGATCCCTTATGGTACTCTATGTCGAAGTTATAATACAAAAGTCGAGCTGACCATCTGGATATACGCAAAGGTCGGCGTCCTGTACCGGCAGCTGAAAGTAACGTCACTAGTGCCTGATGGTCCGTACGCAACAAAAATTTTCTACCCCACAAGTAGACGTGCCAGCGCTCGCACGCGAAGAGACAAGCAAGGGCCTCACGTTCCCCAGCGGAGTACTTCCGCTCAGCAGGAGTCAGGGCACGCGATGCGAAGGCCACCGTGCGTACGCTGTCACCATCGCGTTGCTGAAGAACGGCTCCCAGTCCCTTATCAGAAGCATCTGTCGTAACAATTACATCAAGGTCAGGGTTAAACATTTGTATGACTGGGCTTGAAGACAAAGCTGTCTTAACAAGCTGGAAGCTACGCTCAGCCTCATCATCCCACGTGAACTGTTGACCAGACCGCAGGAGCCTTCTAAGTGGCTCGACAAGATCAGCAAATCGCGGCACAAACCGAGCATAGTAACCAGCGAGACCCAAAAATGACCTCAAAGTGGCAACATCGTGAGGAGCAGGCACTTTGACAATAGCGTCAACCTTAGACTGCAATGGTGTAAGCCCTTTTGAGCTCACCGTATGCCCTAAAAAGGATAGTTCTGAAACAGCAAATGTGCATTTCTGGTTGAGCTTTAAACCTGAATCACTGATGCGTTTTAGCACCTGGTGTAGATTCTTGTGGTGCTCCTCACGTGTCTTGCCCCACACAATCACATCATCAATGTAACAAAGTACGCCTTTGCAATTTTTCAAAATATGCTGCATCATTCTCTGAAAGGCTGAAGGGGCAGATGCAAGGCCAAAACACACTCTCTTAAAACGAAACAATCCTTCGTGTGTGATAAAGGTGGTTAGTCCCCGACTTTCCGGAGTCAGTTCTAGCTGGTGGTATGCCGACGCTAAGTCGAGCTTTGAGAAGCACGTTCCTCCAGCTAGTTCATGAAGTAGTTCCTCTGTATGCGGAAGAGGAAAAGCATCGGCAATTACTGCCTTGTTCACTTCACGTAGGTCCACACACAACCTAATTGAACCGTCCTTCTTCCTAACGACGACGATCGGTGAAATCCACTCCGATGCGTCGACAGGTTCAATTATATCTTCGGCCAGCAGTCGTATCTCTACCGATACCTGTTGCCGTAGCGTGAGTGGCAGGCGTCGGAGCTTCGCGACGACTGGTTTCACAGATGAACGGCATTTAACATGGTGAACAAAGCCTTTCACATGCCCTAACTGTTCCGTGAACAAGTGCGCAAACTCTTGCGTGAATTCTGAAGGCAGTGAATCAGGGCATGTCACCTGGCAGCAATTCAAGGTTGAGCCGTTGATAGTGATTCCCAGGCTCCGAACGGCATCAAGCCCCAGCAGCGAAGTGCCCTTGGTTGTGACATGAAAGAGCACACTGGCTCTGTTTCCCTTGTAAGATACGTCAGCAAGAAAGCAACCGCTTAACTTGATTTGTTCTCCGGAATAGTTACACAAATTGGCAGTCGGCGGTCGCAATGAGTAGGTGTTGGCTAGATATTTGTGGTAGTGCTCTTCACTGAGCAATGAAACCGTAGCGCCCGTGTCGACAATCAACGACAATCTTATCTTCCCGATAGAAATGTTGGCTCGAATATCTTTCGCCGACGCATTACGGTCACCGATCTGAAGTACCGTGACGGCGTTGGCTTTCTCGGGCTTTCGAACGGCATATTTCTTTTTCTTCGATTTGCACATGCTTGAAAAGTGACCAATTTTTCCACAAGAGTGGCGACGCTTGTTCCTCGCCGGACATGCAGTCGAGTTAGCCATATGCGATGACGAGCCGCACCTGTAGCAACTTCCTTGCTCAGTCTGACCTTTTTCGCACATCTTGAATCTTGTTCACAGTGCTATGCGCGAATTCCCCGAGCTCTTGTTGCGTTTGCTCAATTTGCTTCCCGATGTCAACAGCACGCTGCAGTGTAAGCGAAGACCCTTCATAAAGCATGCGTTCACGGTTTGTTCGTGACGAAGTGCCTTCCAGTAATTGGTCTCGAATCATGCTATCGGTAGCACTGCCAAAATTGCAAGTAGACGCAAGGTCCCGAAGACTGTTTGTAAATGCTTGAAAGGTCTCACCAGGCAGTTGTCTTCTTTGGCGAAACCGGCGCCGCTCCACCAAATCATACGTAGCGCTTGCGAAATGCGTATCCAGTGTAGCAAGCGCGTCCTTGAACTGGTCCACCTTGTCCTCGGCCTTGGCGTCCGCGGTCACGTCTGCTCCTTGTGCAAGGATGCTGTAGAATATTCGCTGGCCTTCAACCCCGAGCGAGTTGAGCAGAATTGCCTTGCGACGCTTCGGCTGCAGTTCATCGCCGCCAATGGCCTCCAGGAAATTCAGGAATACGCGTTTCCACTGCTGCCAAGGTACAGCCGGGTCACCGGGTGCAGGCAAGAAAGGGGGCGGTGCTGGGAAACACCCGAGCGGCATGGCTCCGATACTGACCCTCGTCGCCAATATGTGGTGTCTGGCTCAGACCAGACGCATGACACGGGACCACGCAAGCGCAGTCTGCAACTCCCTTTATTCGTCACAGTAAAGCAACTTATATAGGAAATCATATTGAATGACGGTGACGATATGTACACTGAAAGAAATGAAACTGAAACAAGAAAGAAGGATACAACAAATATCCTAACGATTTCAGGGCTAATCAAATGCAACACGGGTATTTTCTTCCGCAGATCTGTGAATAATGATTCACCGCCCATCGCAACTTACCGTCTCACCTTATGATTTTTAATACGACCGAATTCGCGTTAAATAACAATTTTATTTTGTCGAGAGTCCGTAAGAACCATGGTAAGCAGAGTATAGAACTTACTTCCATATGAATAATAAACACACTACCACTCATAATAAAATGCGTAAGATCTTTCTACAGAGGTAAAAGATAAGTAAGAAGGTACTTATTATGGACAGACTAAGGATAATGTTTATTGTATATATATAATGAGTTTCTTGGAGCAATGTTAGTTATTGTCTTTTCTCTCATGTACATGCAATTTTTCTCACGCTGATATTATATCTTGGTACGCTGTTATTATTTGTAATCAATTTTGTTCAATTCGCTTTTTTATCTCCTCGTACCACTTTCAATACTATGCTACTGTTGCTTTGACTTGTCATCTTCGTTAATTTTTTTGAACAGGTGGTCCCGTACAGTCTTTGAATATGGGACCTCCTGCTGTATACTAAGTGCTGGTAACATTACTGAAACTCTGATCATAAATTCTAATTTTGATTCTTAAAGGCAGCGAGGGTAACTAGAATGGAAAATCCGGCTTGCTACCTAACACTGGAGAACGAGGGAGTAGGATAAGGAAAAAATAGAGAGAGACAGAGAGCACAGACACAAAATCACAGCCGGTCACGGCCACTACAGAGCTTCATTGCACCAGATCACGTGCCGCACAAGGAACATTAATTCAGGCTACAGCAGCTAGTGCGGGCCTGTTGTGCTCAAAAAGTGCAGCAGTTCCTTCGTCCCCCTCTCCTGCGATAGCTTATGAGGTGGGCATTACAAAATGGTTTGCTATAATAATGGTCTGTTATCAAAGCGAGCAAGCTACAGCAAGGACAGTCGCACAGAGCGTGTTTAAGGTTCTCCGCGCGACCACAGTCATCGCACGTAGCGTTATAGGCCTCATTCCAACACGAAAAACAATATATTTCGTAAAGGCCAATCCTGGACATAGCCGAAAAAGCAGGGTGGCCCTCGCGTTGGTGGAGTCCAGTTGGGACGTAAGTGAAAGAGAGAGAGAGAGAGAGATTAGATGGGAAAGGCAGAGATGTCAAGCGGTAGAGAAGCTTTCAATTTGTTACCCTACAATGTAGGAAGGGTAAGCCGAAAAAGAAAAACGAAAAACGAAATAGCAGAAATAAGCAAGCACGCGAAAGAAATATAGAGGGCGCGCGCGGAACGAATGGGAATATCAGTCTATCGAAAGCGGAGCGAATAGGGGGTGTAGCCAGTTGTTTTGAAAACTTGGGGTGTTTCACATGGAGAACGTGATGTCTCGTGTAAGCACTTAAAGTTTTCTGTCAGTATCTGACCATGATAACGACATTGATTCCTCTTTGCTGTCATAGGTAACGAGCCGCCGACGACCTGCTAGCTCTTCAAGGCAGCCTGTGCCTGATGGCGCAATTCTATTTCTTGAGTTGATTTACTTAAATAGGCGGACATTACTTTCTCAAGAACTCGAAATGCATAATCTCGACTAGTTAACAAAATTATACTAAACAAGTTTCAAAATATTATGCGGCACATATGGTCATTTACGAATTGTAGCCAGTGAGTTGGCATAGTGTAGCCATTTGGAAGCAATTCTCACGATGACATCGGTTTCTAGGTACTCATTCCCAAAGTGTGCGACGAAATACGTATATTGGCGTTCCAGTTATATTTTTGCGCTTTAATACATACAATGGCGGTCTGTTAGAGAACAGCAATGCATTTTGACTGAACGTTTGACGGTTTATATCTCGAAACCGGTGCCATCCTCAGAATTCGTTCCACATGGATTTAAGACGAAAGACATTTTGCGCTAGAATTTTTCGCATCAAAAAAGAAATTCCAGCCAATTCTGAAGCTCGAAATGTTATTTGCGAAGGCGGCCGGCCAAAATAGCAAAGGGCACTTACGAACGAAAATGTGTGCGAATTCGGCCCTTGTTGAGCGGAGGGAGGTTGGGGTTGGGGAGGGGGGGGGCTGCTGTCATTGGGACTGCGAGGTACAATCCGGTTGAATATTAGCTTGCTCAATATTGAGCTTGCGGTTGAATATGAGCTTGCTTGTTCAATATGAACACATTGCCCGTGGTCGAAGTTGTTCAGAGACCGCACGGCTGCGCGGACCTACGAATAACTGAAGAACACCTTTCGAATTACCGCTATTTATTAATGCACTTTTTCGTGTGCCGGCGCCGTCGTGCAGTCGGAGCCCCTAAGACCGCAGCTACTTTTCTGTAGGTCATATTGAACGCGACTGTGCGTGGGTGCGTTCAGTGCAACAAGATAGTCAACTATAAGTAGGTTCACAGGGCTGCGCTGGAAAGGCACAGCGATTGGCAATGTAACTGACAATGATTGCGCAAACAGACATTCATACAAGAGGAAAAACACTGCGTTATTCACAAAAGATTATATTCTTGAAACGTGCACATGCGCCGAAGGTATTAGCTTTCGAGTACGCAGCCTTCAAGTAAATCATTTATGTTTCTGCTCTTGCCTCCCACCGAAGTGCCTGCCTACCGCTCGACTCGTTTATGGACGTAGTTACGTGCAACAAGACAGTTTAGTAAGTTTAACGCATACGTCGTAGCACGTACAGTTCAACGGCGTTACGCAGTGCTGTCGGCACAATGAGAATGTGTTGAAAGCACCTTTTTCGCGTGTCTGCTTGTGACGGCAGCCTTGTGTTAAACATACATGATGTTTCGTTGCCTTACAGGAAAGCAGCGGAACAGTATCTATTTTGTATGTGCACAAGGGCTGCTTGGCACATGAATATGTAAACCTGCCGCCTTGTTCGAAGAAGTAAATGTCATGGCCTAAAAGACTTACAGGCAAAACAGGGAAAGGCAATCGGCGTTTGCGCTCCAGACAGCTATCTGCAGAGTATTCAGTAGCAGTTGAATGCGTTGCGAAAGGGAGAAAGCCTGAGCCTGCACATAAGTGTGACAGCTGGGGTGATTTGCAGTAAGCGCAGAAGCCCTGAACTTTCGCCTGCTAGGCTGGTATGCCTGGTTTTTCACGGCAAAAGGATAATAATAATAAAGAATGTCGCAAACAGGCGTCTTGTGCTTGTCTCTCCTGTGTTGCGCCTTTGGGACCCGCCAAGCGTTTCTAGATGGTCTCGGTCACCGCGAAAATTTCAGTTCACTGGTTTAAGCGCTGCTTGTCGCTCGTTAATCACGAGACCTTGTTTACGCAACGCCTGCAAACAGTCAATTGCGTTAGCCGACTAGCATGTACGTGTATAGAGTCGTGCAGCGCCGTACAGACACGTACAGGGACACGCCCATTAGCGTCAGCATTCCGCTGTTGAAGCCTACAGTCCGCTGTAAGCAACTAGCCTCGACACGTCTTCGTTTACACGAAACATTTTCTGTGCTAAATTTCTAAATTCTAAATTCCTTGTATTATAAATATTTTATGCTCTCTCCTTGGCGCAGGACACGTGTTTCTCCGCTCGCTTTCAGGTTTTTTTTGGTGCCTATGCGGGGCTTCCATAGATTTAGACTCTGTAGAAGAAAGGCGCACTCGGACCCAACACAATAATGACATCCAAATGACGCGAAGCTTGCTTGAATGAGCGACGTAGCAGTGGCGGATTACACAAACACCTGCTTAGCCACAAGGACGAAGACGATGCTTGTCAAGGAAAGGATCGTGATGAGAGGTGTGTACAGAGAAGTACGACGCACAATTGAATACAATTAAGGCGTCATACCCATTGTGTCACAGTGGTACATCCGTTCTAGGGGGGACTGGTCGAAAATCGGTACATATACCCAGGTTGTCTGCTAAGCCAGATAGCAGCCAGCAGCAAGTTGCCTATTGGCACACTTGCACACCCAGTGACCCAAGTTGTCTATATACGTATGTCCACAAATATATCCGGTGAGGAGAGGCCTACGAATGCGAAATCCCGGGTAAGAGGTAAAAGCTTCGCTTTGACATTGCGTGGCGCATGTCTACGTGAACTCTGTTCTTTTGTGCTGACCACGAAGCGAACTTTACATGTTAGTTTCGGAGTAACCTTCGTGCCGATAGTTCATCGGCAATAAGGTTTCGTTGGTGAACCCAAGGTATAGTGTATAAAGCGGGTCGGATTCCCGTCACCAAAAGCTGCCTTCCGAGAGGAGAAAATGCGCAAAGAAAGAGAGAGAGAGAGGGAGAAGATGGAGTGAAGGCGTCGTGATGAGATTTCTCTAGCATGTTGAAGAACTACATGTCGCACAAATCAATTGTGAGACTTACACTTTAGAGTAGTAATAGTAATAATTTTGTTAGAGTGAAAGGAGAAAAGGAGGTAGCCAATGAAGGGCGACGGACATCGTGTCTCACTCCTCAGTGGAGAGCTGATTTGTCCTGCGGCCGTGAGAAAGGTGCAGAAAGGTGAAGAAAAGATAGAGGAGAGCTTAGGGTACTATTACTGATAGCACATGTTCGGCCCTTGTTATGCAAAAATCAGTCGATGCAGATTTTTCATTCAGGTGGGAAACATATATCTGACGGGATAAACGTGCTTGTAATATATCGATGTTCTTTTTCTTTTTTTGAACAGCCATTGATGGACGCTGGATGATTGAAATCTTGAGATGATGCACGGTTGTGTAGGAAAGCTGCGGTAGCCGGCAAACCTAGCTAATGCAAGTTAGACTTGGGCATTTTTGGATCAAAGGCCGCTTTCTCCGAGTCTCGAATCTCCACTGAACTCTTTGCGGGTCTGTGTAAAAAAGAATAGAAAGGAAGGAAGAAAAGTGATCGAGGCTGGTTGGAAATTAAAAAAGAAAGTATACGCAGACTTTGCAGCCGGTCGTGGGGTCGATCAAAGCAGGTTGTTGTATTTTTCGCCAAAGCAAGAAAGTGAGACTGCAATAGCACCGGCCAATATCTAGCGTTTTGTGCACGGACGTTGAGTTATACGCCGAGCTTTGATCACTTGCACCAAAGCAGAGCCTACGGCTCTTGTGAACGTTTTCCCTGACACTGCACAAAAAAATGCTAGGCCGACACAACATCCACCAGCTGTGCCCTACGGCGGCAGTCGTTCGCGGGTTCGTAGATCTCGCGTGGGTTGAGGTACAACGGGGCGCTTATTATTTTTTCCTCCGCTGCAAGAACCAAACATACTTGTTCTCCAGTTCTGGGGTACAGGCGGCTCGCTGGGATACAGAACAACACGTACAAGAGGGGTTTTCTACTGACCTCGAAGTATTGCAATCGTTTCGCTCAACTCGCGGTCTCTTACTGAAACAGTGCATCTCGTGATATGAACTCGCGCATACAGCATTTCAAGAAAACTCGCTGTGATGCGTACCATTCAACCTATACACACGTGTTGGCGCTTTTCGGAAACTACGTCGCGGTGCGTCGAGGCAAGACCGGGACCCCTATTTTGCAACAAGGCCTGTAAAGGTTTGTCAATCAATCAATCAATCAATCAATCAATCAATCAATCAATCAATCAATCAATCAATCAATCAATCAATCAATCAATCAATCAATTAATTAATTAATTAATTAATTAATTAATTAATTAATTAATGCAATATTATATTTAGTGTCCTCCCTGCTTGCAGCAGTCTGCGTCTTTACTTTCTAGAAGCTTTGACCTGCACTTTTCAACTTCTCCGAATATGCATTAAGTGCATCCGTTAAATATTTCAAAAGAAACAGTAAAGTGTCCTTTGTTTTGGAAAAGAAGAGCCACTGGATTGTTACAAGAAGTGAAACTTTGGATCAACTTTCCTTAATCCTAGAACATACGATACTAAACTCGCGGCCTTCTTACGTTATTTATTCACGGATAATAACTCGGTATTTAAGCATGGTCGGCTGCGATTGCGCTCTCTTTCGACTGCAACGCTCAATTATTGGCCAGAAAGCTTTAGTTGAATATTTCAGTTGCGACTATCTTCCTTTTTGGCTAATAATTTATTATTCAGCTCACACGGCCGTCTTCAAGACCGTCGTTTCGTGCCCCCCCCCCCCCCCCCCCCCAGCGCTCGGAACGTGCACGGTTCCCAATCCGCACGATAGAGCACGACAGCAGTGAATGAGATTCCTGCGTTTCCTTAACGCGTGGCAGTGGTGTGAAGACTCATTTTGCCCGTCGCCGAGTGCTCGCACAACCAGGCGTTAAGAAATTATAGCGGCGAGCTTCAACTGCAAATAAAGGTATAAAACAACGAGCATTATCCAATGGCATTTTCGTACCATTTATCATAGAAAGTTTTTCAGCACGCAAGAGGCGCGCTGGGTTTCAGGCCTTCGGCACGTGGACACCATTAGTCATTTGCAAACGACCTTGTTTGTTCCTCACAACAATTTCACATACGCTGCAACAGCTTACCCGCGAAAGATCATGCGGCAGCACCTCTTTTTCGGGTTTCGCGCTCTGATTCATAATTAAGCGCCTAGGCGCAGAGCCGCGCGCTATCCAGGAAATAATTGATACCATAGAGAACACAGTGTTGCCTATGAGCTGCCCTCGCTGTGCAGAAAGGCTTACCAAATGCCCTTGCCTACGCACCTCTCCCCTCCCCCCTCCTTTTTTATTTAGTTGATGCAGTAGCATTCGGAGTGCCACAGTAAAAAAAAATGTGCGTGTGTGAAGTGGCGGTAACCGGTCACACAGTGAATATACACACATATATATATATATATATATATATATATGTTGCAATTGGCGGTGGTATGCTGCTACGGACCGCCGTCAGGTGCATGTCACTACTCGAAGAGGCAGGCCGTGTGTCGAGTGAGCTCCTAAAGAACACTTTGCAATATGGTGAACGCCGTTTAAATCATGAATCCGGGACTTCAGAGAGTCGCGACGTAATGTTAATGCATTCCTCTCGCGTTTAGTGATAAATCTCAACTGATATACTTTTATTTTTGTGTGTGTACGTACTGCTTGAACAAAAAAATACCTGTCAAAAACACAAATGACAAGAGGAAAGGTTCACGTTGTGTTTTTGACTTTTTTTTTTTCGTTCAAGTATGTACCAACTGGCCCAGATTTCAACCCTTATGTACTGCTTTCGAGTGTCTTTTCGTTATTCGCATGCCGCTAAGTTGTACGGCCGCGCTAAACGATTGAACTCCCGAATGATCTAAAAAAGGCAGGAAAGATTTGTTTCTATTTTTTTTTACTTCTTATAATTTTTTTTGGTCTTTTTGCTCGAGGATGCTGAGCGTTTATGCGAGAATTACGGCTGTTCGAATGCTAAAGGAAAAAAAATCGAATGCCATCGTATGCGACTATTCGAAAAAAATTGGCTTTGAATATGTACATGAATAATGCATATTTTTTGTAATACAGGAATATAAAGACGATTGAATGAGCAAGAAGAAGGGCTCTGAATAACATCGCTTCAGACATGTCGCACTTTCTTCGAGGGGAGGGAAACTGATATACGTTATGCGGTGGAGTGCTTCAATGTGCGACATGCAACAACGTCAGTGAAAATTATCATCATCATCATCATCAGCAGCAGCAGCAGCAGCAGCAGCAGCAGCGGCAGCAGCAGCAGCAGCAGCAGCAGCAGCAGCCTGTTTAATGTCCACTACAGGACGAAGGCCTCTCCCTGCGATCTCCAGTTATCCCTGTCCTGCGCCAAGCGATTCCAACTAGCACCCGCGAATTTCCTAATTTCATCGCTCCACCTAGTCTTCTGCCGTCCTCGATTGCCGTTTCCCTGCTCTTGGTACCCATTCTGTAACCCTAATGGTCCAATGGTTATGAACTGCCCGGCTCCATTTTTTTTCTCTTGATGTCAATTAGAATATCGTCTATACCCGTTTGCTCTCTGATCCAAACCGCTCTCTTTCTCTCTCTTAATGTTATGCCAAGCAATCGTCGTTCCATCGCTCTTTGAGCGGTCCTTAACTTGTTCTCAAGATTCCTTGTTAGTTTCCAAGTCTCTGCGCCATATGTCAGCACTGGTAAAATGCACTGATTGTACGCCTTCCTTTTCAATGATAAAGCAGCAGTGAGCAAAGTGACATTCGTGTTGTCTATCGCATCAGCGCAAAGCTACGAGCCGCCGACACACCTAGACTCTGCCCCAAACGCAGATCACTCCGAAGATACCGCCGCGCGGCCGCGCGCAAGCCGTCACGTGCGCATTTGAAGCTGGAGAGAACGCCGCCGCCCTCCCTCCCCTTCCCCGGCGCCTCGCAACGTTGGGTGCCTCGGGCGCGAGAGACGGCGCGCTTCCTCTTCGCGTTCGTCGCTTTTGGGCGGCGGACGAGGTGGAGCAGCCGCGATAGTCGGCACTCTTCGCACGCTTTCGCTCCCGCATACAGCGTAGGACGCACCGCGACGGTGTCATCGCCCTTGGACTTTTATACGGAACCTCACGGCGACGCCGACGCCGACAGTAGAAATGCGCTTGGAGTGTGCATATAATTGCTATCGCAATAAAAACGATCCGCAGTGTTGGCCGAACTTGCGACTCGGCAGCTGTCTATATAGCCACGTAGCGATACGTATAGGGCACCGCCGGCATGACGAAACGGCTCGGCAGACACGCAAAAAACACATAAACAAAAAAGGAAGAACACCCACGATACACGAGTCTGTCCGCCCGTGCGGTCCTCTTTTTGCCCACCGAACACTCCTGCGTGTGCCCGAATATCACGTGACTGGTTCGCCGTGACGTAGGCCGGGAGAAGTCTGCTCTTTTCAGGAAAGGCTTCCCCTGTAGTTTTCGGCAACACTACTTGCGAATTTCGCATGCGGTTACATTGTTCTCGCTTCAGTGCTCCCACATTCTGCAGTATCGTTAAAAAATCACTTTTTTTTTGCTCCTTTCTGCTCAGTTAAATGCTACCGCTAAGTACGTATTGCTGGCGGTTAGGGCCCGCATTCACAAAAAGAGCTCTTACGCTATAACTGTTCACAAGAGCAGCTGCGAGCCAATCGCGATGTTGGAGATATTATTAGCAAACGTGGCCAGCCAATGGCAAAAAAACACTTACGAGCGAAAAACTTTGAAAACCCCGAGCTGCTTACGCACTTAACGGGTTATCGCACTTAAAGGGAACAACTTTTAGCGCCTGGCTTTGTGCACTATCAGCTCAATCGAATGGTATGTGTCGCAGAGCAGCAGCGTCACATGGTCTGATGCGCGCGATGAAAAAAACACTCTTTACGTTATACTCAAAGGCTGCAACATTGACAGCCATTAGATATTGCCTAGCAGCACATGATGCCGTGCACTTCTGCCTCTTATGGTCTGATTAAGACGGTATACGTGCATAAGAGGGTCGGTAGAACCCAGCAACGCGGAGAACGTTGCGAGGAATGGCAGTAAGCTTTGTAAGATTACAGAGCAGTTTTGCGCCAATGTCGACGCCACAGGAAAATACAACAGTTAAGACGATGGACACACGTGCGGGATAATTGGGTCTGTCCTCGTAAGTCCTTAAAGAGATGCAGAGGCACAAAGATGCAGCGATGCAGGCCTTGTAACGCGCAAACTGACGCTGACAGGGCCCAGGCCACGCGTCTGGCGTCGCCACTTTTCATCCTCTCACGTACATTTTTGTCGCGGTAAGTGCCCACGACGCGTCGGGATGGCCACCGCTATTCTATTCGTAAACGCAATTAGGGTATTGTAGGGTATATTCGTAAACGCACTTAGGTATTGGTAAGGGTCCATAATCGTAAGCACACTTAGGGCCCCCATTCGTTAACGCACTCTGGGGTGTCTTAGGGTTCTTTGATATCTGAATCTGTGATAGCGCAACATGTTTATTTTCCTTGTTTGACGCATTATACAGGGTGTTTTAAATAACTTTAGCCAGAGTTTAAAAATATGCCGATGCACTCTAAGATGACGCAACAAATTGCATGTTGCTCACTTTTGTATGCCGTTTGTCACGCTATTTTTGTATTTTGTTTATCTAGATAATTAGTCAAGATTGATTAACTAACTACTGAAGCAATGAAGCTAGGAAAGAAATTCCTATTAGAAAGTTGCAAAGTGGTTTAGAAAACATCCGAATAAACAGTTCCTGTCTTTCTATCGATTCTCAAGGCTCCGTATTCGTAAACGGACTTAGGGCCCGTATTCGTAAGGGCCCGTATTCGTAAACGCACTTAGGGCCCGTGTTTGGAAGGGCCCGTATTCGTAAACGCACTTAGGGCCCGTATTCGTAAGGGTTCGTATACGTAAACGCACTTAGGGCCCGCATTTGTAAGGGCCTGTATTCGTAAACGCACTTAGGGCCCGTGTTTGGAAGGGCCCGTATTCGTAAACGCACTTACGGCCCGTATTTGGAAGGGCCCGTATTCGTAAACGCACTTAGGGCCCGTATTCGTAAACGCACTTAGGGCCCGTATTCATAAACGTGCTTAGAGCCCATATTCGTGAGGGCCCGTATTCGTAAACGCACTTAGGGCCCGTATTCGTAAACGCTCTTAGGGCCCGCATTCCTAAGGGCCCGTATTCTTAAACGTACGTACGGCCCGTATTTGGAAGGGCCCGTATTCGTAAACGCACTTAGGGCCCGTATTCATCATCATCATCAGCCTGGTTACGCCCACTGCAGGGCAAAGGCCTCTCCCATACTTCTCCAACAACCCCGGTCATGTACTAATTGTGGCCATGCCGTCCCTGCAAACTTCTTAATCTCACCCGCCCACCTAACTTTCTGCCGCCCCCTGCTACGCTTCCCTTCCCTTGGGATCCAGTCTGTAACCCTTAATGACCATCGGTTATCCTCCCTCCTCATTACATGTCCTGCCCATGCCCATTTCTTTTTCTTGATTTCAACTAAGATGTCATTAACTCGCGTTTGTTCCCTCACCCAATCTGCTCTTTTCTTATCCCTTAACGTTACACCTATCATTCTTCTTTCCATAGCTCGTTGCGTCGTCCTCAATTTGAGTAGAACCCTTTTCGTAAGCCGCCAGGTTTCTGCCCCGTAGGTGAGTACAGGTAAGACACAGCTATTATACACTTTTCTCTTGAGGGATAATGGCAACCTGCTGTTCATGATCTGAGAATGCCTGCCAAACGCACCCCAGCCCATTCTTATTCTTCTGATTATTTCTGTCTCATGATCCGGATCCGCTATCACTACTTGCCCTAAGTAGATGTATTCCCTTACTACTTCCAGTGCCTCGCTGCCTATTGTAAATTGCTGTTCTCTTCCGAGACTGTTAAACATTACTTTAGTTTTCTGCAGATTAATTTTTAAACCCACTCTTCTGCTTTGCCTCTCCAGGTCAGTGAGCATGCATTGCAATTGGTCCCCTGAGTTACTAAGCAAGGCAATATCATCAGCGAATCGCAAGTTACTAAGGTATTCTCCATCAACTTTTATCCCCAATTCTTCCCAATCCAGGTCTCTGAATACCTCCTGTAAACACGCTGTGAATAGAATTGGAGAGATCGTATCTCCCTGCCTGACGCCTTTCTTTATTGGGATTTTGTTGCTTTCTTTATGGAGGACTACGGTGGCTGTGCAGCCGCTGTAGATATCTTTCAGTATTTTTACATATGGCTCGTCTACACCCTGATTCCGTAATGCCTCCATGACTGCTGAGGTTTCGACAGAATCAAACGCTTTCTCGTAATAAATGAAAGCTATATATAAGGGTTGGTTATATTCCGCACATTTCTCTATCACCTGATTGATAGTGTGAATATGATCTATTGTTGAGTAGCCTTTACGGAATCCTGCCTGGTCCTTTGCTTGACAGAAGTCTAAGGTGTTCGTGATTCTATTTGCGATTACCTTAGTGAATAGTTTGTAGGCAACGGACAGTAAGCTGATCGGTCTATAATTTTTCAAGTCTTTGGCGTCCCCTTTCTTATGGATTAGGATTATGTTAGAATTTTTCCAAGATTCCGGTACGCTCGACGTTATGAGGCATTGCGTATACAGGGTGGCCAGTTTCTCTTGAACAATCTGCCCACCATCCTTCAACAAATCTGCTGTTACCTGATACTCCCCAGCTGCCTTCCCCCTTTGCATATCTCCCAAGGCTTTCTTTACTTCTTCCGGCGTTACCTGTGGGATTTCGAATTCCTCTAGACTATTTTCTCTTCCATTATCGTCGTGGGTGGCACTGGTGCTGTACAAATCTCTATAGAACTCCTCAGCCACTTGAACTATCTCATCCATATTAGTTATGATATTGCCGGCTTTGTCTCTTAACGCATACATCTGATTCTTGCCAATTCCTAGTTTCTTATTCACTGTTTTTAGGCTTCCTCCGTTCCTGAGAGCATGTTCAATTCTATCCATATTATACTTCCTGATGTCAGCTGTCTTACGCTTGTTGATTAACTTCGAAAGTTCTGCCAGTTCTATTCTAGCTGTAGGGCTAGAGGCTTTCATACATTGGCGTTTCTTAATCAGATCTTTCGTCTCCTGTGATAGTTTACTGGTATCCTGCCTAACGGAGTTGCCACGGACTTCCATTGCACACTCCTTAATGATGCCCACAAGATTGTCGTTCATTGCTTCAACACTAAGGTCCTCTTCATGAGTTAAAGCCGAGTACCTGTTCTGTAGCTTGATCTGGAATTCCTCTATTTTCCCTCTTACCGCTAACTCATTGATCGGCTTCTTACGTACCAGTTTCTTCCGTTCCCTTCTCAGGTCTAGGCTAATTCGAGTTCTTACCATCCTGTGGTCACTGCAGCGCACCTTGCCGAGCACATCCACATCTTGTATGATGCCAGGGTTAGCGCAAAGTATGAAGTCTATTTCATTTCTAGTCTCGCCGTTCGGGCTCCTCCAAGTCCACTTTCGGCTATCCCGCTTGCGGAAGAAGGTATTCATTATCCTCATATTATTCTGTTCCGCAAACTCTACTAATAACTCTCCCCTGCTATTCCTAGTGCCTATGCCATATTCCCCCACTGCTTTGTCTCCAGCCTGCTTCTTGTCTACCTTGGCATTAAAGTCGCCCATTAGTATAGTGTATTTGGTTTTCACTCTACCCATCGCCGATTCCACGTCTTCATAGAAGCTTTCGACTTCCTGGTCATCATGACTGGATGTAGGGGCGTAGACTCGTACAATCTTCATTGTGTACCTCTTATTAAGTTTCACAAGACCTGCCACCCTCTCGTTAATGCTATAGAATTCCTGTATGTTACCAGCTATATTCTTATTAATCAGGAATCCGACTCCTAGTTCTCTAGGACTCCCGTATTCACAAACGTGCTTAGGGCCCATATTCGTGAGGGCCCGTATTCGTAAACGCACTTAGGGCCCGTATTCATAAGGCCCTGTATTCCTAAACGCTCTTAGGGCCCGTATTCGTAAACTCACTTAAGGCCCGTATCCGTAAACGTACTTAGGGCCCGTATTCGTAAGGGCCGTTATTCGCAAACTCACTTAGGGCTCTTATTCGTAAACGTACTTAGGGCCCGTATTCGTAAACGCACTTAGGGCCCGTATTCGTAAGGGCACGTATTCGTAAACGCACTTAGGGCCCGTATTTGTAAGGGGCCTTATTCGTAAATGCACTTAGGTCCCATATCCGTAAACGCACTTAGGGCCCGTATTCGTAAACGCACTTAGGGCCCGGATTCGTAAACAGACTTAAGACCCGCATATGTAAGGGCCCGTATTCGTAAACGCACTTAGGGCCCGTATTCGTAAGGGCAAGTATTCGTAAACGCACTTAGTGCTCGTATTTGTAAAGGCCCGTGTTTGTAAATGCACTTAGGGCTCTTATTCGCAAACGGACTTAGGACCCGTATTCTTAGGGGCCCGTATTCGTAAGCGCACTTAGGGCCCCTATTCGTAAACGCACTTAGGGCCCGAAGTCTCTTACTCTAGAGTTGTTCACGAGAGCAGCAAATTCCAACGAATCCTGATGCTCAACATATTATTAGCAATTGCGAACTAAAAGTTTATTCGTTTTGTACCCTATTTTCTCCGCCGCATTCGTTTCTCTGCTTTTTTTAATATCAAATAGGATTGTCGTTTTAACAAGAATGGATTTGGTTGTGTTTTGAAGGAAAGGTATCGTATTTGTAGAAAAGTACATAACTGAGAGCTTTCTGTTAGTGAACGCTTTGCCATTGGAAGCACGAATGAAAAGCTTTGGGAATTCGTCCCTGAGCCCGTATTCACAAAAAAAAGAAAGAAATGTTTTACGCTAGAATTATCCGGAAGAAAAACAATTCAGCCAATCCTCAGGCTGCACATATTAGCGAAGCCGGCTGGCCAATGGCAAAGATCACTTACGAACTAGTATTTGTGCATTCGACCCAGTATTCTTGATTGCGAGTAGTGTTAGAATTCAAAAGGTGCCGTCGTAACATCGCGATAAACGAGAAAAAACAACGAAGAATCTCTTATCTGGATATGTAGAAATGTTTAGGTTATGAACAAGTCGTCAAGAGATTGACTTATAAATGCCTGGCACAGCAAATCGGATAGGTTCCAGTCACTCTGGCACACCAAAGTGTGTTTCTGTCCTTTTAGTACTTAGGGGCGCAATTCACAAAGCTTGTCGTTCGTAAGATCTTTGTCATTGGCTGGCCGCCATCGCTAATAATATTGCTACGGAACTACGGTGCTACGTTGCCGCTTGTGAGCACTGTCAGCACCGGAAGAAGCCCTCCACACCTCTAGCTGCATGTCTTCAGCCAATCGACATCCCACCGGAACCCTTTTTCCGTGTTGGTCTAGACCTTCTTGGACCGTTTCCTCTCTCGGGCTGCGGAAATAAATGGGTAGCCGTCGCTACTGATTATGCTACGCGGTACGCAATCACCAGAGCCCTCCCGACAAGTTGTGCTACTGACGTTGCTGACTTTCTGCTCTATGACATCATTTTAGTGCACGGTGCCCCGCTCCAATTACTCACTGACCGTGAACGCAGCTTTCTGTCGGCAGTCGTCGAGGACATCCTCCGCTCCTGCTCGACTAAGCACACGTTCAGCACGTCCTACCACCCACAGACCAACGGCCTCACGGAGCGCCTCAACCGGACCATCACCGACATGCTATCCAAGTACGTCACGACCGACCACCACGACTGGGATCTTCACTTACCATATCTGACGTTCGCGTATAATTCATCGCGTCACGACACCGCCGGCTATTCACCATTCTATCTCCTATATGGCTGAGAAACCGCGTTGCCCTTAGACACTTTGTTGCCCTCGGCCACACGTTCAGCCACTTAATACGCCCGCGACGCGATCGCACACGCCGACCACGCGCGCCAGCTCGCCCGCACCCGTCTCGAGGCCTTGCAGGAGCATCAAAGACGACTCTATGATTGCCACCATCGCTACGTACAATTTACTCCGGGTTCTCTGGTGCTTCGCTGGTCCCCAATTCGACGTGTGGGCCTTTCCGAAAAGCTGCTGTCGCGCTACACTGGCCCATACCGTGTGGTGCGACAAGTGACCGATGTCACCTATGAAGTCATCCCCGCCAACCTCTCAGCGTCATCGTCGGCTGCTAGTGACATCGTTCACGTGGCGAGACTAAAGCCATACCACACACCTTTCACCGCGGATGTGTAGATTAAGCACCGGGACGGTGCTTCTACTGCCGGGGGTGATGCTACGGAACAGCCGCCACAGTGTGGCTGCACTGAGGAGAAAGAAGACGACATGGCCCCCGCTTGATATGGCGTCGCCATCTTTGCCACCGTTGGTCTACGTGTAAATATATTGTAAATAGACTTGTACATCAGCTAGACGTAACAATATGTCCAGCATCAGAATTTGCTGGAATTTGCATTTGAAAGCAATTCCTGGCGCACGAAATTTTACGAATACGGGCTTAGATCTGCCTTATTGTCTTGTGCATGCCCTGTTTAATACTATCTAGAAAATGGTCTTTTCTGGAGGGATACGTTTTTTAAACTTTAATAATTTTCTCAGACAGGTCATGACAAGAGATAAAAAAAGACAAAAAAAGAAGAGGCAGGAACAAGGGTCGTGGCAGGGATATCGACGTTTTATCTTGGCTCACGGGCAAGCGGAGAATTCACACAGCATTAAATAAACTTACGGTTTCAATACATTGGGTCCCTTAGCAACAGGCTGGCAACCGCGGCAGCTAACGCAGTGAGCTGATTCCTTCAAGTGCACTGACCAGTGGAGGCGCCTCTCGGACCTTAAGCAACAACTGATTAGCCGTGAGTGGCGATAATGTTGAATCCCTGCGTTAACGAGCAAAAATTACAAGATTATACTAATACAGCAGGAACTACAGTCAATGGATAGGGTTACTTTCTTTTTCTGCAGGCGTCAACATATAAGGAAACAAAAATGAAGTCGATAATTGCACTTGGCGATGGACAGACTGCGCCTCTGTAACTGAGAGAGTGCCTTTCTTGATCGTTATTTTTCGTTACGCTCCTAATTAGACGCGGGAATGACGCGTCTCAATTTGTTCTCTACGACGGCGGAACAAAGTGCGAAACACGTTGAACGGCCGTCCAAGTGAACGCATCGGCACAGAGCGCAAGGGTTGAGAAACGCACTTGATCAGAGGGATCAAGGCACTCGCACTTGGCTCTGCCACCCACGCTTAGCACCCGAAATTAAGAAACTTCCTTTTGCTTAACACGAGGCATATGCAGCGTTTCAGTGGTTTTCGCTTTAAACCCTAAATGTGGGACCGCGCGCCTTCCTCCTCTTGAAAAAAAAAAGAAAACAGTGTTTCATTCCTAGAGTATCAGAAACGAGCCCATTGCGGGCATTAAAGGCGAGACGGCTCCTATGTATTCCCCCTCCTACTAAGAATTCAGGGCGAATGAGACGACCTTCAAGAGGTACGCGCTGAAGAACGGATGCGAACCCGCTGCTTTGAAGAAACCAGAGAAACAGAAACCACGTGGCAGCGTGCTGCGTTGACGTTTCTTTTTACTTCGCAGACCAGGAACTGTAAGAAGTCAATTTCAGTGGTCTAAGTAGGTCTTTGTTGCGGAGTTGTATTTTCGGCAAAAGATGAGGAAATGGTCTAATGATTCGATATTCCCCAAATGAGCAAAACGAGAACAAGGTAAAAGCGGGAGCCAAGGTTACGACAGGTGGACTTGCCTTGAAGAAAGACAAGCCCGCTTGTCGAAGCGTTGGCTTCCGCCTTTACCTCATTCTCGTTTTGCTCGTCGGCTTGAATTACCATCTCCCGCCCTTTCCGGTGTTTTCACTATATCCCCACATGGCGCACATGAGTAGGTGTAGGTTCGATGGTGCGGACCTACACGTACTCACGTTCAGATTTAGTTGCGGTATTAGACATCGTAATTTTAAGTTACAGTTATCTCCCATGTTAAGTGCGGCATGTATGATTGACTATGAATCTATGAATGTTTTTTTTTTTGGTTCTCCTGTCGTTTGGAGCTGGTACGTATTCTTCGTTCCAAACAATCGACTTCACTTGCAAGTCAGCGCTTGTCCGTGTAATGTCCCCCTCCTTGTCCCTGTCAAAATACGCGCTGTTCTGTTTAAAACGTTAAGGCGCTACACTTGGTCGTCGTAAACATATCTATTACTTATCTAGCGCACTTATTCCAGGGTAGCAGCTTTCAGTATGACAAATGATATTTAGCTGCATGCTAAAGACTGTACCTATCACCTTACACGCTGAGCACAGCCACTTGGTGATCGCCACCGTCTTTAATATAGCAAACTTATTTGTTTTCGGAGTGAAAGGGGAGTCCATGGCCATTTGTCACCGTCGACAAAAATAAATAAGTGTTGCCACTGCTCAGATGTCATTCAGGCAGTTGAGTTTCTGTGGCAGGCGGAGGTCATTTTGAGCATCAGAAGGCTGAAAAGTTAATCATGGCCATTACCATGCGACTTCAGATGGCAGAGTCAACAGTAAGGCCCAAACAATAAAACGTTCCTTTCCTTCGAGCGCTTCCTAACCTTACGTGAGGCCTCCTTACAGCGAAGGACCGATGGAGGAAGCAAGCATACTCTGAAAGCTCCCTTCACCCGTCCTCACGTAAGGAGCGGTTGCCGCCATGCCTGGGTTCGAGATTATCTCTTAAAAGCTTTAGGCGAACACCAGAACACCAGAACACTACTTACTATTCAATAAAAAAGGTTGTATCGTCGCACAATCTTTAAGTTGATGAGCTAATATAGAGAAGCGTGGACGCTTTTTTCTAGTTTTGTTTATTAAACCTAAAGAAGTAGCGCATTACGGTGCAAAACTTGATGTGATCCAGCAACGCTGGTACGCCGGCGTCATGCAACGCCTAGCAACGCTTCCATGCCGCACACGTGACTGAAACGAACGTGCCTGGCAAAACGTACCGTGCTCGCGCTTGTCCGAAGGTGGACGACAGCGCGCATGCGCAAGCAAACGTCACGTGGTTAAGCAGTGAGGCGAAGCGCTCGTTCAGGGCCAGGAGCGGCGTAAGGACGCATGAAGGTAGCTTGGCCCAAACAATAAAACGTTCCTTTCCTTCGAGCGCTTCCTAACCTTACGTGAGGCCTCCTTACAGCGAAGGAGCGATGGAGGAAGCAAGCGTACTCTGAAAGCTCCCTTCACCCATCCTCACCTAAGGAGCGGTGGCCGCGTGCCTGGGTTCGAGATTATTTCTTCAAATCTTTCCGCGAACACCATTATTCTATTAAAAAATGTATCGTTGCACAATCTTTAAATTGAATAGCTAATATAGAGAAGCGTGGACGCTTTCTTCTAGTTTTGTTTACTAAAGTTAAGAAAAAGTTGCGCCTTACAGTGCAAAACTTGATGTGCTCCAGCAACACTGGCACGCCGGCGTCTTGCAACGCCTAGCAACACCTAGCAATGCTTTCATGCCGCACGCGTGACTGAAACGAACATGCCTGGCAAGACGTACCGTGCTCGCGCTTCTCCGCAGGTGGGCGACAGCGCGCATGCGCAAGCGAATGCCACTTGGTTAAGCAGTGAGGTGAAGCGCTCGTTCAGGGCCAGGAGCGGCGTAAGGATGCATGAAGGTAGCTTTGCAGCTACCTTATGCTGAGGAAGCACCAAGGAAGCCTTCACCGAGGGCCCCTCAGTAAAAAAGCTTTCAGAGTGACATAAGGTAGCCTCACCGCAATGAAGGCTTCCTTAGTGAGGTAAGGAAGATTTCATTGTTTGGCTGAGGAAGTACCAAGGAAGCCTTCACCGAGGGCGCCTCAGTAAGGAAGCTTTCAGAGTGACATAAGGTAGCCTCACTGCAATGAAGGCTTCCTTACTGAGGTAAGGAAGATTTCATTGTCTGGCCCTTAGGCTTTCTGTGTACTATGTCATTACATGCCACTTGTAGTAATTGATTTGCTTCCTTTCACAGAGCCTACGCTACCCTAGTGTGGTTTCCTGTGTGGCCACGTCATCCTCAGTGTGACGTCATAGTTCCAAATATTTAAGCGTGCTACGCCGCTATCTACGTGGGGAGAAGGGGATGTCACAGTTTAACAAACGGCCACAGAGTGCTAAAAGCTCACTCATAGGTAATATTGTGGAAACACTGGCCAATATTAAAACGCACCATCTGGTACGTGCATACAGTCGTTATTAAAACAGAATTCAGTCAATCATTGAGAGGCTGGAGATGCTTTTAATGAGCAGTATTAGGACAAATGGATAAAAAAAACAGTGTAAAACATTCCGAACAAATATATTTAGTAATGTCTGAAATATCATTCTCATTGCTGAAGTCGTCATTATGCCCTAAATGCCTCGTGCACCCGGTCGATGCTGCAACGTTCGTAATGTCCATACTAGCTCAGGTGGTTCCGGCACTGTGTGTCATTTTGCAATTCTACTCTATTTTAATGCTTGGTAACGAAGCTGCTCTCGACATAGCTTATTTAGATGGTCTCTGAGGATATTTCAAGACTTTAGAGGGAGAAATGTGAATAAACTCTGGGGTTTTACGTACCAAACCCACGATCTTATTATGAGGCGCGCCGTAGCGGCGGACTGCCGATTAATTTTGACCACTTGGGGTTCTTTAACATGCCCCCAATGCAGGGGACACGGGGGTTTTTTCAGTTCGCCCCCATCGAAATACAGCCGCCGTGGCCGGGATTCGACCCCGCGACCTCGTGCTTAGCAGCTTAACACCATAGCCGTTAAGCCAGCAGGGCGGGTGTGGCAAAATGTCTTTATTCCACCTTCACCACTGGGTTGTGGAGAAGCGGACAAGACTTGTGCTGTACACTGGAGCGATTAGTTCGCTGCATAATAAATTTTTGCGAGCTAGTTAATAACCGAGCTTAAGGTGTACGTTTATTATGCAGAGTCGGAGCCTGTCGATGCTTACTGATGATTCGTTGTACGCACGACTTGTTCCAAAGGGTCACATTCCTTGTAGTTCCTTTTTCTAAAAATTTTGCCCTGGAAGCAGCCGGTGTAATTTTTCTTATAAGTAAATGTTATGAGCGACGTGAAGACATTTCACCAAACCATCCATTCATAGTTTTTAAAGTTACACCTTCTACACAAGACCGGTCTACAATTCTTTATAGGCAGCGTCAGTTAGTGGCAGATTACATATTTACCTCAATACAGACAACACCATGTTCGTGTCCTCGAAAAGACCGCTTCAGTGTGCCCGATTTGGCTTCGAACATGCGGGCAACCTTGTCTCCGGATCCCGTGTACACTGTGAAAGAGAGAGAGAGAGAGAAAAAAAAAGAAGGCAGGCGCAGAGAATTTTCGACGCCAAGTTGCGGGAGTGAAAAAAAGAAAAAAGAAAACCTAATTCGGGCTGCACTTCTTCGCTACTATTTCGTAAGACTGCATTTATTCAGCGCAGAAGGGTGACTCATTAGCCCAAAGAAAACGTAATTGAAGGTCGAATAATCGTTACTTAATTTCTCTGCCATCCTAACTGAGGCACTCATTACGTGGTAGCGTGACATTGCAGGTACGCAACTTTACGTCAAACGCGTGGGCCGTCCCTTTGCAGCAGGCAGCGCGCACAAAAGGTGCTTGATTATTAGTGTGGTTAGCTGGGCCAGTTTGTGCATGGTGAACGTACAGGGGGTTCCAGCAAGTACGGACGCGAGCACAAGTAAAAGGAACGGATAGGACAACGCTGGACTTACAACTGAGGATTGTTGCGAATACATTCCACAAATCTTCGCCACGCATGCGTAGAAAACTTCAGTTGTAAGTGCCGCGTTGTACTGTTTTACTTGTTTTACTTGTGTTTTACTTGTGCTCGCGCCCGTTGTTGCTGAAACCCCCTATACGTGCCTGATTATAAATTACTTTATTTACGAAATCAGAGTGGTTATTTTCTGACATCGTATTAATAATGTGCGAGTAGTTAGCTTCGACAAGACGTCGGCGCCATCCGTGACATCAGCTACACAGACCATCTCAACCTCACATGACGTCGCCTTCTGGGAGTATCAAATTCCCGTGTTATCGACGAAATAAATTACCCATGCATTCGCACATTGGACACCATTTGTACCCAAATCTGCGCAGATGAGGAGCCTGTCCGAAACCGCAGTAACTGCATGCTTGGCACAATGGCAGACTCGTGGGCCCGAATTCACAAAACCTTTTTACTTTGAAAGCGTTCGTGCGATCCAATAGTGATGTAGGACATGTTGGGCACTATAACGTAAACCTATTCCAAAATTTTCTATTCCAATCCTGCAATCAGCCATCCATGATTGGACAAAAATTTTTTGGGCCGCCCCCACTTCGCCTGTCTCTCACGCTGCGTCACGAAAGCCGCGAAAACGCCCCTGCTAATATGATGTGTGCACAATGTTCATGCATGATTAGACCAAACGAAAGAAAAATAATTATTTGTCATTCGACGGCTTTTTCTCCATAATACTCTGCCATTGATCAAATGTTTTCTGGATGCGCTCACTTCGCCTGTCTGTCACCCGACCTCACACAACCGCTAAAACTCATAGCGTCAAAGTGACGTGTTCATATGCTGTGTGTTCACTGTGTGACGTGTTCATATGCTGTGTTCAAGCATTAATATGCTGAACAAGGTTGAATTTCTTCCTGAATAGCTGGAGGCTTCCCCCTTCTGAAAGGAATAGAAGATGGCTGCCAACCGATTGGTTTGGCTACTAGCTACTGGGAGCAGCTGCGGAGCATGGATTTATTTGCGTATAATAAACATATTTCTGTGGCACTATAACGTTATCGAGCCCTTTCGGCACTTATGCGACATCATTTTTCCAACTCTTCTTTACGGAGAATCCGTTCTGGCGGAATTTTTAACGTTCCGTGGCATGCCGCCGCGATTTTCGATCAACCGCCGCAAGTTAAGTAGGGGTAGCGGATCAATCACAGACGCCGGCACCACCCTCTTCAGCTGGTTATCTACTTTCACTGAGCTGGCTCAGCCCTATCGAAGCCCTCTCCACTTGAGCGTGCCCCTCGCCCCCCCCTCCCCCCCCACACACACACGCTTTGCACGAACGACTTTATTAACCTTTGGTTGGCGCCTTGTCTTCTTAGACATGCTTGTTGGATATTTCACAATGATTGTGTGCTCCTTTCGGCGATCGCCGGCATAAGACAGGTAGAAGAATACGTTCTCCATGAACTAGAGTTAGTCGACAAAGGATGGAATTAGGCTTGAAATTCTTTGGAAACGCGAAGTTACTTGAATTGTAGTTTGGCAGCATTCACATGCCGTCTGAGCACGCTCTGAAATAGGTCAGTGGGTAAGCGTACAGCGTTTGTGTTCGGACTCTACGAAAAGCCGAGTGCGCTGCAGTGAGTATTAAGCTTAAGTGAGCGGAAAAGAACAAAAAATAAGAATATTTGGAAATGACGGCTGCTCTTACAAATTATACGAATGCTGCTTTATGAAGGAACACTTATTTGCTAATTTAACTTCTTTCTACCTTTATAAGAACGTTCTCCACAATTACAAGTGTCGAGCATGTTCGTAAGAAATAAATATAAGATAGCAGTTCAGTAGGATGTCACGCGTATTTGCTTTCACCGTGGAGGATGCTTGGGCCTAGAGTTGGTTCTAATTATTTTCCGTTTCACGCTTCGTCAGTTGGTCCGAATGGCACTTCGTCTACGTATCAACAGTATCGGCCAGGCGTGGGTGTTGGATCACAAGGAAAGAACAGAAGCGATTGAAAGGAGAGTCTTTACTTTATGGCGGTCTTTGCGCTGCAAAGTCACCTCTGTCCGGAGTGCCTTCATCTCAAACTTTTAATGTTTGCGTAATGATTTTAAGAAACCCAGTTTCTGAAATCCACCGATTACGCGTATTCCTGCTTAATATATATATATATATATATATATATATATATATATATATATATATATATATATATATATATATATATGCGGGCATTGAAGTGGGAGATAGGCATGTGCTATCTCGATGAACCACAATCATAGCGGCTTGGCATCGTACTGGACCGTATACAAAACGCTGGACTGGTTTTAAATTCGAAGGAGTGTCACTTCGGTGAACGTCAGGCTCTCGTGCTCGGTTTTGACAAAGGTGGCATACGACTTGACCCTGAAAAGATCGCTGCAGTGCGCGATTTTAGCCAACCACACACAGCGAAAGACTTCAGAAGTTTTCTTGGCCTGTGTTCGTATTTCCGTCGGTTTATGAAGAACTTCGCACAACTTGCTCACCCACTCACGTGCCTCCTCCACAAAGACAGTCCGTACGTATGGACTACAGGGTGCGAGGACGCGTTCCGTCAGCTGAAATATTTCCTAATTTCTGGGCCACTCTTGCGCCATTTCGTTCCAGAGGCCATTACTGACTATACAAACTGATGCTATAGCGGTGTGGGCGTTGGTGCCGTCCTCGTTAAACTTCATCATGGGCGCCAGCACGTCGTGTACGCAAGTCGGACACTGACGATAGCGGAGCAAAGTCACACTGTCACCGAATTGGAATGCCTCACAGTAGTCTTGGCGATCCAGAAGTTTGTACCATGCCTGTAAGGTCGCCATTTCATAATTGATACGGAAGCCCCACTGCCAACGAGAGCCTTCAATGCCATCTACCTTAATGGAGGCATACAGTAAGCTTGACGGCACGAAATACACCGCCGCACTGGAGCTCTTTTTCCGGGGCTTGTGATCCACGGTAGTCAGATGATGTGGAAGTAGTTGGTCGTGAACAGCGGCAATTGGTTCTTCACCATCCTCACAGTCATGATTGACGCTTCCCAGGGGTTTGTTTATGAAGCTATGTTCACATTCAGATGACGGCAACGACTCAAGATGTTCACTCAGCTTACGAGAATCAAGTTGCTCTGTTCTACCACCTGGCTGTCTCCTCAATGTAATTCTTGGCACTGAGGTCTGTGGAAAGGTCAAAAGGTCATCAAATGTTCTTGGACCTTTCAGCTCGACACGACTGTGGATCTCGATACACAACCCTTGCGTTATCAAAGCTACAGCAGCCGGAGACCACAGCTTCGGTTCTGCAGAATACAATAGGCGACGCTTCTCAAGACAGTACCCAAGCAGAGAGCCACATGTATATCTGAATCGTAGTGCAGCATCCCATCTTTCCACTGCATTGCCTTCGACAGCCGCTAAAAAGTTGTTTTTCCACAGTTCCCAACATGTTGCTCCATGATCCATGAGTTGAAAAATGGTATGATCCACATCATACCATTTTTTGCTTTAGCGCCCAATAGCGACGCATATTCAAAATCTTTGTGTTGTCGGAGTGCCACATATTCTTGTCACAGGCGTACTCGAAAAACCGCAGCCAGTAGTGCGCACTTTGCGAGTTTCCTTCAAGAACATCCGGTTCAACAATACCTCGTGTTTATTTCTCTCGATTAAGCGCTTGTACCAAAGTTCTCATTAGGTCATTCTGTTGCATAATATGCGTTTACAGTTGTTCTATAACAGTCAAGTCTGGACTCACCTTCCCGGCAGGCGTTTTTTCTTTCAGAGTGGCATGTCGTATGGGTGCCAGAACGAGTTCGCTCAGTGTCTCGAGCTGTAGATTCACTGTCACCGATACTGTTTGCATCAGGGCTTGGCGGCTGATTGCAGCTTGTCGCAGCACCACGTTGATCAGCATGGTAGAACTAACTTCGAGAGGAAGGTCCATCGCTGGCTCACCATGCACTTGGTATCAGGACGCCAGGTCGACGAAAAACGTCACCCGCATGTCTGGTCTTCGAAAACTGTTGGCTGCACCAAAATGTAGTGTTCTTAACTAGAACGGCAGTAGAAAATACATAATCTCAGTGAGGCGGATGTTATCCGCCATTTTATTTTAACGTCTACGTCCTCACTTCTCCCCTAGTCCATTTACCCGCTGTGGTCGCTCAGTGGCTATGGTGTTGGGTGCTGAGCACGAGGTCGCGGGATCGAATCCCGGCCTCGGCGGCCGCATTTCCATAGCGACGAAATGCGAAAACACCCGTGGTACTTAGATTCAGGTGCACGTTAAAGAACCCCAGGTGGTCAAAATTTCTGGAGTCGACTACGGCGCGCCTCATAATCAGAAAGTGGTTTTGGCACGTAAAACCCCATAATTTAAATTTTTTAGTCCACTTGTTCGTCTTCTATCATGCATCCAGCACTGGTCACTGCACTCTTCCGGACTTCTTTGATTACACCCCCTAACTCTTGCAAACTATTCCAAGGAACACCACCTTTCCTTGGGAGAAGGCACTTTTCTTGAAGTTCACTTTGAGATGTGCAAGGCTGAGAACATATTCACGTAATTAATATTAATATATACCCTCTGGTAGTGTCTCGACCAGTCTTCGACGCCCTCATTCACTCGCCTTGCCTGAGAATGTGCGTGCTTTTCGATGAGGTGTTCAGTAACCAGGTTGCCTTGGGCGAATGCTATAATATGTATAATAGTATTAGGTGACGTGAACTACGTCAGCAAAACTAACCTCCAGTAATCGCCGGTCGCAAAAGACACAAGTGGTTCATGTCGCCCGCCTGAAGCACTACCATCATAGGGTTCCGGAATCAAGCACTACCAATCTTTTGGTTTCCTAACTACTCCCTGCGATCTCGTCCCTACGCCCCCTCGATCATCTTGTAAATAAACCCATCTCAGCCGTAACAATATATATATATATATATATATATATATATATATATATATATATATATATATATATATATATATATATATATATATATATATATATATATAATTGTCTTGAGGTGGGCTGGCATAAGGCACAATTTAAGAAAAACCAATTTAGCAAAATGAATGCAACACCGCATCGTGAAGGCCAGACCGTCTGTGCAAGGGCTGCCAGATATGTCGTCTGCAAGGGAAAGTCCACAACAGGCGGTACACGTTAGTGTACTCGTCACATTGACTCCTCTAGAATGGTCTGTCTAGCTTGACGCCTTAAATATTACACTTCAGCATTTAGTCGGCGTCTCTTAGGGAGGAAACAAATGAACAAGTGGGGATGATAGACGACTCAGGTCGGCGATGCTGAACGGTCTCTACCACAAGGGATAATTCAAGTGAGCAGTCAAGCCGCAAGGAATAAAATGCACGATGTTAAAAGCAGGTAAGCTTGCTAGTTAATTTGTCAATAATAACCTTCTCCCAGGTTGCACTACTTCAAGTGAGCAGTCAAGCCGCAAGGAATAAAATGCACGATGTTAAAAGCAGGTAAGCTTGCTAGTTAATTTGTCAATAATAACCTTCTCCCAGGTTGAAATAAGGAATGATAACATATAGAAATAGCAACTGCACCTCCACCTCCACAAACGATGCATTGTATAAGCAATATTTGGGAGAAAGTTTCACCACCATTACATTTCTCCGTGGATTTCAACCACACATATCAGTGCGGAGTCCGCCAACGATCCGATCACACGAAGTGGTCAGTGATGTGTTAATGCTTGCGGCGTCAGCCGAAATGACCTAAAGTAGTTCGTGGAAGAAAGCAACGCAACCATTGCGTATGAGTTTTCTCATAACATTGGTCTTCGCAATACTTTTTTGCCATCGTTCTGCGCGAAATAGATTCGCCTCCAACATCTTTATTAGGCGTATGGTCTCAGTGTTGTCATTGTTACCGCATTTTCGTGCTATATATATATATATATATATATATATATATATATATATATATATATATATATATATATATATATATATATATATATATATATATATATATATAATAAACAGGAAGAAAGAAGACAATACGTATTTCTTCAACATCAGCTATTGCGTAGGCCAAAACGAATTCCTAGTAACACTCTGAATGTTCGAACAATACCGTAGCAGGAATGGTGTTACTTCCCAGCCATCGGTCCTTACTGAAGCATTGAGCTGCTCGAGATGGTAAAGAAAAGAGTACAGAAAAATACGAAGTGATTACGCCATGCGCGTTGCGACTGTGTTATGACGTCAAGCCGAATGGGCTAAAGTATTTTTATACGAGGAAACATAAATATTTGCACAGTTACGACACGCCTAATTTTACGCTTGGCCGCCTTTGGCACACTATTTACGTCAGTATAAGCTGCGTAGCAAGAAAAAAGCATGGCGCAATGCCAAACACCCGAGTCGGGGCCGCACATTGTGAGACCTTGTTTCCCGCTGACGATTCAATGCATTTCTTACCACCTGCGTGGACCTGTGGCGGATACCTCGCAATAGCGGGGGCGTGAAACATGAACATGAAATGAAACATGAAAGGAATGTTTGTTAATTATGGACCCTGGTGCCCCTACGATCCACTCAGGTTATTTGAGGAATTCATATATTTTTTGGTCATCACTGCAATGCGCGGGGTCTATAATGTTATTTCAAAAGCTGCTTTATAAGAATTAGGGTATATGCTTCTCTTACTTTTGTTTTATTTGTTTCCTTGTTTTTCGTTGTTTCTAGTTTGTGCTTCTTTTAATTAGTATGGTCAGCTATGTTTTATTGCGCGGTAGTATTTACTTCCAAAATCGAAATGAAATAAGTGCGGCTGTTACAGAACATTTTAGGAGCATAATCGAGAGGCGGATGAAAGCGAAATACTGTTATGCCTACATTGAAGTTGGGTTCTTGCTGGCTAACGGAAGGGTCTTGAAGTTGGTAACTATGGTTGATTTAACATCCTATATATCTTGCTGAGAATTTCAAGAGTCACAGTGTGGTTTTCACTGTGCAGTATTCAACGTGGTCATAGGGTGGAAGTAGGATTTTAATAGTTTCGGGAACAATAAATCCCGCCCATCGATGCTGGTATACGGACTTCTGAATGGGCCCAAAGACCTGAGCCTCGTACAGGTCTGCTTCCGACAAAGGAATCGCGGCTGGTGTGAACAATGGAACGTTCATGACCATATTCGTTTTTTTTTTGCACCCGAGCCAGCCAAAAGCAAGCGGACAAAGAAGTTGAGCCGCCTGGGGGAAGCGCTAACAAAAACATGGGCGTGCTTCCGAGAACGGTTCGCAATGAAGAAATATTATGTGAAAGAATCGTCAGCATTTTTCCTCTAGCAGAGAGCTGCAAGAGTACTGCGATTTATAAATGTGTTGCAAGGCGGTAGCGGCAAAAGGGAAGAGAGCCGAAGAATTAGTCAATGCGGTCTTCTTACTTGTGCCTTTGGACTGTTTCTCCATCCATCTGTCGCCACGATAGCGAAAAAAAAGCAGGAAAAGAACAAAAAAAAAGCACGTTTGACCGCGCTTTGGATGACGAACCCACTCATTGTTCGAGATTGTGCACAATATAGTGCTCGTTAAAGAGTGACTGTCGAGCGGTAATTAATTAGATAAAGGACAACTCATTATATTCCTACCGCTCCGTCTGTTTTCTAAATGTTTACGGATATCCTGGGAAAGAAAAGCTGAGAGGGCTGCGGAAAGCAAGAGCATGTGAGAAGATAAAGACAATATAGTCTGCAATAGTAAGCGTTCAGCTAGCAGGAAGAACGGGCGAAAGGCACTTACGGGAAATGCGCCTATAGTCTGCGCGGTGAATTTATGGGTGCAAACAGCGCAGATAGAAGTGATATTGACCGCAACAAAACTTTCTTCTTATTCGGCAGCTTACTACCGGTTTTCGTAGTTTAGACGGCCGTAGACCAAACACCTTTCAACCCACGAAGGATTTTTCAAAAACTCAACCAAGGGCATCTGGCTCGTGGTCATACCTGCTACCGCGAAATTAGGCGACGGCCGTTGTCTGAGGAGTGCTTCCGAATCAGGGCCCGTATTCAAAAGAACATCTTAAGCTAGAATTGTTCGTAACAAAAAATTCCAACCAATCGGCAGGTATATCCGTTCAATCGAAAGGGCTCAGATCCAGACGCTTAGTGTTTGTCTAGGGCTGCGATGATGTACATCAACAGCATAAACCACTGCAATTACGCATGACTACCCAGTCCCGATTCACATTGTTATGGAAGCACTCAGAGCACACGTCAGGCATTTTGTTCACGCCCCTTTACGCTATATCTCGCCTCACTGCCGGAAGTCCGACCACGCGCCTCTTTTTGTCAAACGATACTGCCTTATCGTGTTTACCTTCCATCAGATCACACAGCTGCAGCAAGAGTTTTGTTTCCCCCTTGGTGTTTGACTCAGCCACAAGTTGGACTGACAGTACCAGGAATTCTAACGAAGGCACAGCTCTCATCACCAGAAGTAACTTTCGCTGCTTTTGCTGTGAGAACAATACAACGATAATACCCATTTGTACACTGATAGTTCAACTATATGTATATCGCGGACGGGTCTGCAGGATCACAGATTTTTCCTACGAAATTCACCGCCGGAAACTTCAAGACGTCTCACCAGACAATATCGACAGCCAAGGACCTTGCTGCTTTTCGTGGCGCACTTCGCATGATTCGCGAGGAACCCCGTCAAAATTGGAGTGTTTCCAGTGTCTCGAAGGCAGCTCTACATTGCTTGCTTTCTGCCATACACCATGGACCCTACGAAGAACTAGATCTAGAAATCCGAGAGCTCTTTCATCCGCTCGTCGAGCAAGGACACGACGTCACATTCAGTGGCACTCGAGCCATTGTGGCATAGTGAGCAACGAACATGCCGATCAAGCTACTTGATCTGCTCATGAAGAAGGCGTGCGAGAACCAATCCCGCTATAAAGAACAGACGCTGCAGCGAAGCATCGAGTGCTGTCGAAAATTGCCATACAATCGTTCTTGAACACACCTACAGTTTCCAGCACACGCGTCTGAACCTGCCGGACCCCTGCCTTAGGCTTCGTACTCTACCTGGACTATCCCGACCCGAGACAACAGTACTTTGCCGACCGTGGCTTGTCGCCGCTTTTCCAAAATCGTTTGCTTTGCGCATCAAAAGGGAAGATAGTGCAGCGTGTGACCATTGTGGCGGCGAGGAAACAAATGAACACGTTCTTTGCCGCTGTCTCCCGACACAACAAACTCAGACAGCCCCTCGCGACCGCGCTGGCCCGTCTTGACGACCATCTGCTTTCGAAGCAGACAATTCTGGAGCGCTGGCCTATATAGACGTCACACCACAAGTTGGTCAAGGAACTTTTGAAGTTTTTGCGTTGGAGCGGCCTATTAGAAACACTATAGCTCTTAAAAGCTTTTCCCATGCACCTCCTCTATTGTTTTCGTGCCTTTGTTTTATCTCTCCTCTGTTATATCCGTCTTTCATTTACCCTTCTCCTTCCCACAGTGCAGGGCAAAAACCAGAAAGTCTTCCGGTGAACCTCGCCAACTTTCTCATCCCATTTTTCTCTCGCTCTCTTTATCTCTCTCCAGCCAATCGTAATGCTGAACATATTATTAGCGTAGGCGGCTGGCCAATGGAAAATAGTACTTCCCAACGAGAAGCTTTACGAATTGGGCCTCAGGTAATTCCGTTTTTATGCTGGCATTGTACTTCGAGCGGCGTGTTTTCTGGTACGATAACTTTGTAGTTTTCTATTGGTTTTCTGCAAGTTGTTGTAGTTAGAGAATTTTTGCGACTTGTGAGCGGAGAAAATGCCTGCACTTCTCCCGTGCTTTCTCCTCTTCCTCCTGTTTGTCACGTTTCCGTATTATGCATGCTTCTTGTGCTTATGTGCACAACGTCCACGGTGCGTGCGAGGCAGGCACCTTATAAGGGACGAATCGCGATTCCTCACAGATCGCGTACTGTATGTAAGCGAAGGCTGTGTTCACAGGGGGAGGATAAACGAGCTCTTTCGGTCAACGCTCTGGGATTCGCACAACTATTACATTTGACTAGTACATTCCACGGTCTCGACTGAACTTGCGAAGCGCGATAAGCGCTTAGACCAGGGACGCAGCACTACTTTTTGTGGCTCAAATACTGTATTTCATGCTCTGGGCCGCTATCTTGTACGCGTTCAAAAAGTCGACGTTTGGTTTCGCCTCGCTTGATTGTCCTAGGCCGCACCAATATCGCGGCCTAGGCCAATCAAGGCCAATCGCGGGAGGTGAAACCGAACGTCGCTTTTCGAACGCGTACAAGATAGCAGCCCTCTGGATTCACAAAGTAGTTTGTGCACAGGAACTGCCTGCGATTGGCCGGCCACATTCACTATGAGGATGTCTCGGTGCTTATTTTTGCAAATTGCTCTAATAGAAACCCTGTCCCCTCAACGTGCTTTGTCCTTCGCATGCGATGAAAAGTGACTATTGAATTGTGGCATTTTTGCCGTTGCATGCAACGAAGGATTACAGGGGACAGGCAGTCGCGTTACTTCTGCTTCACTTAGATATATAATCCGCAGTTTGCTTTATTTGCAAAAAATTACTATATCTTTATTTGTGCCTTTTTACTGTAATATTCATCTTTTTTTTCTGCTGTAACCTGGGTGCTTAATTTGTTCTCGCGTGCTACATTTACATTATATCAACCAAGCCAACTTCTGTGCTGGCTTTTCGGCCACGCCCCTTGTATCCGTGAAGATGCAAAATAAAGCTCGATTCACACGACGCACCGAATTACGCGCGCAAGCACGACGTAGCTCATTGCCACGGAATCTCGCTGCTCACGAGGACGCCGAAGGCGACGTTTCGCGATTCGTGAAATCCGAGCCGCGTCATGCTCGTCTGTAGTGCGAATCAGCGATCCGGGCTCGTTGTGTGAATCCAACTAGGAGTAGAATTACCCCTTTGTGTGGATACAGCTTAAAACTGTTTTCCCAATGCGCACCCGTCAAGGAGGAAAACGTACGCATCCGGTCGTGGTAGCAGAGGCAGTCGACCGTGTGCTGGTGGCCCCGGTAGACGCGGGTGCATTCGCCGAACTCCATGACCCATGCTCGGGCGGTGTGGTCCGAGCTGCCCGAGTAGAGCATCTTGCTGTGCGCCTGCGCACAATGCAGTGTTCGTCGTCGTTTCACCACTCTTACAGTACAGCCAGCCGTCGCGCGAAGGTGCAATGCGACCCGAACTGCTGCGAGAAACATTGAGAGCGCTGCAAAGCTGTTCCGTGACCACGACGTTCTGCAGTGCTTAGCCAGAATGCTGAGATTTTTTATCTCGTTTATAGCTATTACATCTTTCAAAAGGTGAACGAACATTTCCGGTCACCAACACGGATTAAAGACGCCCTTTTATTGGTAGAGACTTGAGATAGGCGGTGACTAATACACCTTGGATATGGCTATTTCTGTTATTGCAGATAACGAACAAAATCATCGGTAGACGGAAAGAAATTGCTCTGGTGACAAATGCTTCAATCAGAGGGATGGCATATCCTTGTAGTAGAGAGTATGGTGAAGGACACATGCTCACACTCTCTAATCACCGTCCAAGACTGGCTACACTGAAGTGGCAAGCTCTTACTCGTTAAGCGCAGCAGTCTACGAGGCATGCAGCTTTTCCATCATAGGCGTAACACCCCGTTTTTGCTGTTAGTCCCGCATCAACTGTCGCTTTCTATTCTTATTAATTAAACTCGCTCAGTGACAATACATCTCTCCCGCCTCCTGAACGCCGAATAAAGAAATAATAAAGAAACCGAATTGCAGCGATCAAGAAAAGCGTGCAAATATCGCTTGAGGTCGCGTATATCGATGAATCCAATACCGATATGTGATGTAGGAGCGATGAGTGATTTATTGTTGGCGCACTACGATAGTCTCCTCGGTCACCTCGGCACAGCATGTCCTGTGAAAGTGTTTCATTCCGTTGACGATATTTTTGGGTTATATTTTCTGCCCGCACAAATGAAGCTACTTCTCTGTTCGACCACGTTCTTGAAAAATTCAAGAGCATTTTTCGAGGGTTGACGTTCTCAAGGGAATTCCTTGAATATGTCCAAATCCGGTTTTTTGACCTTGCACTGCACCTCCAGGAGGAGCACACGTGTTGGATGTATTCATCATGTTCCGAAAAACATCTCCCTTACACTTCCAATCAATGAAAAGTGGTGAAGTGCTCCATAGCCCTGGGGGCTCTCAGAAATGCTGATCATTCGCTATTGCCCCCACTTGATGTCCAGCAGCTTTGCTAACCAAGTACATTGGCTTAAGGCAAGTGGCTATCCAGCACAGCTGCTGTCATCCTGCACGGAAGTCTTATTGCAAGAAGGTCGTTCCCCCATGAAACCGCACGATGGGATAAAGGACATATCCAAGACTGTTGCGATCCTGTATTTACATCCACTGTGTGTTGCACCGCATCAAGAACGCCGCGGGTGTTAAGGTGGTGTTTACCGTTTCTAACAAGTTGAGACGGTTGCGCAAAAAAATCAACGATAGTCGGCGAATGCATGGACTGTGTAGTAAGCGACATACAGCCAAGCCCGTAGATTGCAATACTAATGTAGTTGATGCCATTCCAACCTCTTGCGGCTGCACTTACATAGGGCAAACGGGACGCTGCCTTAATGAACGTATACTTGAGCATGCGCACTGTGTCAAAATTAAGACTGGTAGTGTTCTTGTTCATTGTGCAAAGTGTGGCTGTTCACCTTGCCTAAAGGACACGCGTGTGCTGAGAAGATACGGCGGTCAGATGGCCAGGGAAATCTTTGAGGCCTTTTCAATTTGTGGCTTAGGAGGAATTTGCGATAGGGAATTTAAGTTCCTTAGAACTTCATCATTTTCTATTGTGTCCTTATTGTGTATTTTACATTTCTATAGTTTTACGTTTGTGATGCATGTGCAGCAGGAGTTGACTGACGATGGCTCGCCTGCCCTTTCTTCCTTTCTCTCTTTCAGCCCGTTGCAAATAGTATATATTTCTGCGCACTTTAATAAAGATATGGTTGGCAGTCAGTACTGCTCCTGTGCTCTTCTTTGTCCTTGCGTTTTTTGCCGCTGTTTAATATGAATGAGCTGTACCAACTAGCTCGCACGCAAACGCTTCCGAGTCTATGTAGTCTTGGTTTTCAACGCAACTGCGACGTAGTCGTGTGATTTGGCCTTTAAAGATGCCTTGTTTGCAATGTATGGGATGGTGGCTGGTATATTCTAGGTACTGTTGTTTGTCGAACGGTTTCCTATATAGCGTTGTCTTTATTGTCCCATCGTCAATGTATATTGTTATGTCCAGAAAGTTTATGCTCTCCGTTGAAGATTCTGATGTGAATTTTATTGTAGGGTGAAAAGAATTTAGAAAGGATACACATTTATCAAGACTGTCTTGACCATGTCCCCATATTATTAATATATCGTCTATGTATCGTAGGAATGTGTGCGGCTCTTCTGTGCAGCGCAATAGGAAATCTGTTTCTAGAGTCCCCATAAATATGTTCCTATAGGTTGGTGCAAAAGGCGTACCCATACTTGTCCCATGTATTTGTAGGTAGTAACTCTCCTCAAATTCGAAGGGGTTGTGTGTTAGAACTAATTCAAGGAGAGACAAGTAGACTTCGATAGAGTGTTGTGCATTGTGTTTAGACAGCGTTTCTTTTATTGAAGATAAACCATCGGGAATTGTAATGTTGGTGTACAGGGCCGTGACGTTTAGTGTTGCAAGAATTATGTTTTGGGGTAGTGTGCCTATAGTATTAATGTCCTCCATAATTCTCAGTACGTGGGGCGTATCTTGTACAAAGGACGGAAGTGTTTTGTGGAAAGCCACCAAGGAAGCGGTTAAGGAATGTTGAGATGGTGTCTGTGGGGATGTTGTTTGATACTATCAAGCGCCCTGCGATATTAGCGGTGAATAGTTCAGTGGGTGGAAATTTATGAATTTTTGGAAGGAGGTCGAAGCGCCCGGCATTTTTGTTGCTTGGTTTAAGAAATTTGTATTCTGACGTTTTTGTATTCTGACTAGTTTTCTAGTCTTCGTGGCAGAGAAGAGTTATTCACTGCCACGCATGGATTAATAATGCATGCCAGGCATTATTATGCGATGGCTGTCATTTATTTGTCTTTTTACGGGTAGATCTGCGTGGGGTGTGTTTCTGTTTGGCAGGTATTTTTCGCACACCTCACTTAATTCCAGCTCGGTTTCTGTTTCACTCTATGCGTGTGCAGGCGGGTGTGTGGGTGTCTGTGTGAACACTTCAGTAGTGGATTTGCTGTTGCGTACAGTTGTGTCTGTTTGTACTGCCGTTGATATCGGCTTTGGAATAATGTATGTCCCGTGGCTCATTTCACATTCCGATGTGTGTGTTTCGAGTGTTCTTGAGGTGACTGTCGAAATTGTGTTGTTCGGGGTGGCATGGTCGGCGGAGTCGGTTGGGTGGTCTCTGAGGTTGATTCAACGAATGTTTTTCTGTACTTGTCCTTAATAAAGGACTTGATGTGTCCAGAGAATGTATGTATTCCTCTGCGGTTTAGGTGGAAGCCATCCCAAGCTAGGTGTTCGGGCGGAGCTTCGTGTATTTCTGCGTAGTTCATTGTGCCAACGTTCTCGTGGAAGTGCTGTAAGTTCAAAATTAATGAGTTGAGTTTGCTGGTTTCTTCATTGTGCTTCATGAGTGCGTTAGTTTGGTGGATTAATTGGCCGTGTTTGTTTTGTAAGCAGGGAGCAACAGTTGTTACGGTTATGTGTGCGTTTGGGCGAGCGGCTTGAATTCGTAGACTCGATCGTTTCTGTGGTGCTCTGTGTGTTGAGGTTGTTTGTGCCTACATTGATAATGAAGTGTGTGGTGTCAACTGGCGTATCACAAACTAGCGGGATAATACCTGGTGTTTGCGCCCCACTCAGGTATCTTTGTACGGCGCGTGTGGGGCTGGTGGAAAGAGTTCCTTCAGGTATCTGTACTGACTGTCTCCAAGGGCTGCTACATGGGCAAAGGATAACAAGGGGCACTTACCCTGTTCGTCGCTTACTTACCCCGTCAGCACTTACCCTATCATCGTCAGCTGGCATGGGAATCCAAAATAAAAAATGGGGCTGACAGATGTAGTAGCACACTGTTTTTGCAAAACGTGAAACCAACCCAAGAAAAAGGAACAGATAAAGAAGGTGACCCGGCAAATTGAACTATTTCCTCCCGCCTGCGTTGACACGTAGGTAGAGAGACGGAATACCAAATGGCCTATAGGTGTAGGCAATATTCTGCATTTTAGGCGTACGTCTTTCAACCCACCGTGTTGACGTAGTACTTATAGTGCTCTGCTGCCACGTGCGAGCTAAAGGGTTTCATTCTCAGCCACGCAAACGACATTCCTATGGGGCATACGCGAAAAAAAAAAAAACATGTGCGTAGGCCTTGGTGCACTTCAAAGCATAGGGTTTCCTACCATAGTTACTAGAGGGAACTGCAATCATTCAGCCACCATGGGAACGATGGGAAGCACACGAGTATGTCTGATCTTCGTGCTTGTAGCTTTGTTTATTACACTTTGTATGCCTTCATTGTCGTAAATTTCAGAAAAATCTATACTTTTCGACGTGCAGAAGACGCTGCGAACACGCACACTCGCTACACTAATTGCAACGGTTCAGCTTGTCGAGGTGGGCAAATCGAAACGCGCCAAGCGTCTCAAGGCACTGGCTTGCCCGCACTAAATTCATAAGGGCGTTTTATGCAGCTTGTCAATGCATCCGTCCGTGGCGTAATGCTTTCATTATCGGGCATCGGTGCTAGATGCAATGTGCTCCAATCCTACCATCGGACAATTTAATAATGTTTATTTAATTATTTATTACACATTGCTTTGTTGAAAATGACGAGTTTACACAATGGCGAGGCCGTTTGAAGCCAGAAAGACGAAGGTTAGGCAAATCCATGTACTTCCCGTAATTTCCATGCTTCATTGTAGCTCCCGTATTCATCGCAGTTCCTGTAGCCACCAGTGTCAGAGTTCCCTCAAGTAATTATTGTATGAAACTCTATCCTTCAAGGATACCGAGCTGGTCAGAATTATTTCAAAGCACTCTACTACGGCGTCCCTCATTGTCCCGGCGTTCCTTCGGATAGTGAAAATCAATCAATCAATCTGTCCTTTTACCTCCATGTATGCAGCGGCACGTTTGATAGAAATGAAGTATAACGCGGTTTGCGTTGTCAGTGTCATCAACTCACTAGCAGGCAGACGATGGGTCCCTGGTGTCCAGTGAGCACGTGCTGGCATTCACCGCTGCGAACGTGCCAGCTTCGTATTACACCATCGGCGCCGCCCGTGAACATGTAGACTCCTTCAGCGTCCACCTCCATGGCGTTGATTGGCGCTGTGTGGCCTCGTAGAATCTGCAATGTGGCCGCGACTTGACTGTGGGTGAACGGCAGCCTGCACAGATCCATTTCAAGTCCCAAGACTTCGGCCCGGGAATCAAATAATTTTTTTCTTTAATTTTTACTGTGAGCTGGGCAAGGTGAAAAGGAAATGAAAGTGGCAGAAAACAGAACGTCGCCGCCGCTGGCAGTTGAAAACAGGAAATCAAAATCATGGCGGGCACGATGATCAATCAATCAGTCAATCAATCAATCAATCAATCAATCAATCAATCAATCAATCAATCAATCAATCAAATCAATCAATCAATCAATCAATCAATCAATCAATCAATCAATCAATCAATCAATCAATCACCATAAAGTAAACCCATCGCCGTCGGATCATGTAACAGTGCAGTAAGAGAAGCAGAGAAATGAACAAGGAAAATGGCGGCATACATGCCTTTGTCTTAATTGCCACGGGTTGTCTCCTCACATGTAACCGCATCACGCAATCCTTAAAAAAAAGGAAAATAAGAAGTCGGTGGGTTGCACTAGACAGGAGAGGAATTTAGGATTTTACCGCGCTTTTAGCCTGGTATAGCTGAGTCTGCGTTCGAGAAGATAAGCAGGTTAACAGAATCGTGTGACGTGCTTGCTGCTGCGAGGCAGGCTCAAGGCTTTTCATCCCTACTGCCAACGGGACAACGCTACAGTGCTTGACTGCGAAAATGTGTAGCTTGAGTGTTTATTGGTTTTTCTCTCGAGACACTCACGACTTTTATGGTCGTCCAAACGCTCGTACGCTTCCCTGTGCATTCGTGGCTGATGCCTGCCATCAGCGTGGCGAGCCCACAAGCTCCGTAGCACGACCCAATAACGTCAATTCGATGGAGCGTGGTGTCAGCCGCCGCGGTAATTGCTCGCGTCGACGACGGAGGGGGTCCGAAGAAAAGCGCGGCCGCCTGCGGTTCCGCGCACGCCCTCCGGCGGCCCGCGTGTCCGGTGCCCCCATCCGGCCATTCCTAACCGTCTTCCGCAGGAAGCTTCCGTTCCCGACGCAGGCTGTTTCGATCCGCCAGTGCAGAGCAGCCAGGGCAGCGCTGATTTGCGCGTGTGCCGCACGACGTCTTCTAACGGCAGCCCTTGCGTTACTGCTGGTGTCTCGCGCGTTGCCGCAATTGATCTCGCAGCGCAACGTGTGGACAGCTGTGGCAAAAAGGTTGCGATTCGGGGAATAGCCGTGTTTTTCGGCTTAATGTTTCGGTATAAATTTAACTGCTCAGTTGCCGGTGCGCTCTCCGTCCACAAGTCTGTACCAGATGACCCATGTCCCGACGTGGCAGGAAGGGGTTTGCAGGGGAGAGGAGCCGTTGATTTGTGGCTGCCTGTCCGAAAGAGGCATTCAACCCCGAGGAAGCGGGTCATCGCCGCAGACATCTTCCTGCCGTGAATAACACGCCCTAGCCGGTGAAATATTGCGCCCCCTGGTGTCGAGGGCGCCGTGCGCAATCTGCCGCAGTGCGACTTGCAAAAGGCTAGCCTGCGTACACGCAAAGTTTCGTGCAGCCTCCGGCAAGAATCGTTCTACAGTTCCCATGGGTGTATACAGCGGGCTGAAAAAAAAAGAAAAGAAAGAAAGGAAAAAGTGCGGCGCGTCGTATATATATGGTAAAAAAGACGTACAGCAGAGGCTGGGGCACGACATTTTTCTTCAGGGTTTGGTTTCTTTAAAGTACGCCATGTCCGAACCATTGGCGTAGAGAGAAATTTTTTCGGCGGAGGGCACCACCTAAGCACGGGGCGGGGATGGTGAGGGGGACAGGGGATGTTGGGCAGGCCGTACGCCACTGGTCCGAACAAAGATCGTCCTCTTCAAATTCTCAGTAGTAGCAATAATATCAATAATAATAATAATAATAATAATAATAATAATAATAATAATAATAATAATGTTTATTTAACGTGCCCAGGAAGAACATTATGGTCGGAGTGCTGGCGCACCCATGCATTAAAATCAAAAGTCGAATAAAAAAACACTGCAGGCGAATAACAAGATATCGGTGACCTTAGGAACATCACCCAAGGTCACCGGTGTGCTATTTTTGAGGAGAAATTGGCAAGAAAACCCTGTTTCGTGACGGACGCCGGTGCCGTAATGGTGACCCCTTACAAAAATGAGTTTAGACTGTCTATAGAAAGTCTATAGACTTTTTTAGAGACGACCTTGCCTTTCTATAGATTTGGTCTTTTGTTGATACAGTCTAAGGCTGTCTATCGACGAAAGTCCATAAGGTTTCTATTTGTTTTCGTCTATTCACATTATATAGATGGTCTACAGAAAAATGTCGATATGATGCTTGTTTCGTTTTGTCTACTTCCGCCCTATAGATTACCTGCAGACAAAATTCGATGTAGTCTTCATTTAGCCTTATAGATTCGTTGTCGATAGACGAGAGTTGGTAAGGTGTTGATTATTTTTGTGTATTCCCAGTCTAAGTAGTTCTTCACACACACACACACACACTATATATATATATATATATATATATATATATATATATATATATATATATATATATATATATATATATATATATATATATATCGCTACACGACTGGCCGCTCGAGGCACATTGCGTGTAATCGCGGATCGCGGGCTTCTTCACGATCGGAAAAACACGTCTATGGAGCACGTGTTGAGCAACAGGAAGCTGTATCGGGAGTTTCACATCTGACTCGACAATCTTCCCATTGAGACTTCTCATCTAATTATAGTAATTGAGAAATTCATTGACACTATTAATCTAATCAGGGGGAATGCAAAAAGATAATCCGAGTATCTCTAAGCGACGGCAAACAACATTACCTAGGTTCTTTCCAGCTACGTAGAATTTGCATATCTTAATGTCTGGCTCAAATTAAGTGAAACACCCTGTATGTTTCTTTGCAATTCGAATTATCCTCCACGGTTTCCTACATCACCGCCGCTGAAGGCCATAGGGTGGGACATCCCCAAAGGTCACGTTAACTTGTACTAACAGCCCGTATACAGATTGTGGTAAGGCGAGAGATGAACTAGAAAACAGCCGATACTGTAAAATTCTTATTGCTTCAAGTTTACATGCCGCCTATAGATGGACTATAGACAAAAATCGTTAATCTCTGTCCGACCCGTTTACACTGTAACCAAGCGCAGGTACCGGTGGATAATACGGATCTAAGTTTAATATAAACCACTTAAGTTGTATGCTGCTGAGATTGCTGTAGAGCCGATTTGTACACTTTAGTATACACATAGTGTATACCTCCGAATTTGTTGGCCACATGATATGATCTACCTGGTCGCTCTCGGCAATCCCAAGGCAGTCTTCACATTTGTCATAGCATCACTTTTGCGGCAGTAGAATGAAGAAAACAAAACGCCTATCCAATCGCGATAATAGTTATTATCAACGCCAACTTTTACTTCAAGCGGGTTCCAAATATGCATCAAGCTAACAACACAGAGACTCGTAATGTTTGAAGCAGACAACGCAGACTTTGCGAGTGTGCGATGAACCGATGTCGCGCATGTGGTGTGCGCATTGTGTGTCGTCAGAATCTCATATACCTTTCACGTTGTCCTCATATCTCGGCTGCATCACTAACATCGGGTGGTTTTTCGTTGGCTGATATCCTGCACTATAACCTCATCAAAGTTTCTCATTCACTTAAAATATGTGCCAAATTATCTGAGTCCACACAGTATTTCCCAGGCGGTATGCCTGTACGGCTACGCATATGAGTGCGCCATTGCTGTACTGTGTACTTTGACCTATCATCGGAACAGAAACATTTGTGTGGTACGCTGGAAGATATGCTACAAATGCACTGTATTACTCATCGTCGTTGGCGATAATGCAAGCCTCTGAAGGGCCCTGTAACGGCTTTTATAAACAGCGCAGTCATCCAAGTGTGCATTCCAGTTCCATACGATTGCCCACAGCGTTTGTAATAAAACTTGCCAGCGCATTTCCTTTATAAAAAAAAGAAGAAAAAATGGAAAAATAAGAAAAATAGAAAGAAAGAGAGAGAGAAAGAGAAAAAAAAATGAAAAAGGAAAAGATAGGAGAAAGAGAAAGAAAGAGAGAAAGAGAGAGAGAGAAAGAGAAAGAAAAGGAAAAAGGAAAAGGCACTCGGTCTCCTCGGAGCACGCACGCACCCGGCGCCCTGAGCTCCTGCGCATGCGCAATGGCGGTGCGCCATCTGTCCGCGTCAATTTGAATTCTCAATGAGTGCGCCAGGCACGTAAACGCTTGTAGCGGTGTGCGGTGTCTGCCTGAACGTTGGTTTCTGTGTATGCGTGTCTTCTTTGTGGCATCACACGTCAACTACACTGAACGGTAAGTTTAAGCAAAGATGTTTTGCGTCAATGGATCATGATTAGGTAAGCGCATTTCGTAGCGCGAACCAGCTGCATGTAGCGCACGCGACTCGGGCATAGTATCGGTTTCTCATTTTCATGATTTGATAACGCGCTCTTGTTCTCACTTCTACTATACGTAATGTCTTACGGCAAGCGATCGCTCACGCTTGTTGATTTTATCGTCATAGTTGATGTGCGTAAAAACGGATTAAAGCCCTCCCTTATGTATTGCCTCCGGGCCTTTGGGGTGAGAAATAAATGAAATGAAATGAACTTATTTGATTTCAACGTCAGCGTGTATCTCGTCACTACGGAATTCAACGGCCTCCTCACGATTCCGCTTCGTCTTCGGTGTGGGTACTTCATCGTCCTCCGACATGCTCCACTTACCTAGCCAGGGGCAGTATAGCTCTTTTGAATGCCGGAAGCTGGTACTGACAATATCTCTGATGTGCCGTAGCAGGCCCAGGCTTCGTTTTCTATCTCAGCCGGTGGTTCAGATTTTTTTTTTGCTTGGTTTTGTTACACTGTCACGGTGTGGCAGCAGATGATCGCAACCCTATGTATTGAGGAAAGTTCTCGAACATTTTAGGAAGGGTCCGCGCGTGCGTTCCAATCTATGATGCCATGGAAGGCTGTGAGCGATTCTGGATGCGCAGAGTCGCGTACCGTAGCAAGCGAGCGTGCCAGATGCCCCTTTGCAGCTGCACCCATAGATCCACGCTGGTGCGATACAAACAACCTGAGCAGCGTGCGGCTGCCACTCTACGTTTAAAACAGGGTGGGCTTCTTCGGAAACCACGTAGTACAGCCGTCTTTCCCTTACGGAAAGAAAATAGATCGAAAAAGCCCTACGTTATCCTGTGACAATGGTTCATTAAACATCATGCTAGTGGCCGAGCCTTCTGCAAGTGTCGGCCTTCTTTTGGTGGCTGGGACAGCACATGCCTCGGCAATACTGGTCCGATAGGACATTGAAAAGACGCCGCCTCCGACGGTCGGCCGACTAGTCAGCCCACCATGTCGCTGATAGATCATTTTATCATACTATAGGCTGACCAAGGCGCAACCGACGAGCCCTCGTCGTCGTAGCGTGACGAGCTTTCGTGCCGACGACTCCGACAAAACCAATCTGCCCACCATCGTTCGACCGATCCCCGTGCGATAGGCCTCTGAGCGAACCGACAACGCAATAGCCACAGTGCCTGAATTTGTATGTATGTTTATTCGCGCATAAAAATGAGTCGGAGCATGCTTCTACAATTGAAATGCACAAACTTCAGCCCACCCAAGCCGTCCAAATTAACTTATAGCCAATGTGGATCTCGTTCAGCGAAGGTTTAGTCCTATACGGTAGCCGACGAGTTCGCGCACCCGCTGCTGATGGAGCTGAGCAAAAAGTAAGCAGCTAGGACGAAGGAAACTACTTTTATGGTTCAGTTTTGCTCTGGTCACTTGAAATAAAGCACTGCTCATTTCGTTGTATGGCGCGCGTACAATAAACGGGAAGCGGCAACACAGCGCGGTACCGACATCGGTGTATGCGTCACACTTCGGTGGCTGTCACTTGCACTCGCGACACGCCGGCGCGTACCCTGCGTATACGTATACATTGTACTACGATGTCTCTATGCGTTGTTATGCTCACACATTTCTTAATTCCCTAGGTGCACTGTCTACCTCTTATGTCAAACGCAAAACAAGTGAGGGTGCCTATACGGTATACAGCGGCGTGGAAAGTCGCCTCGCTGAGTTCCCAATAACGGAGTGAGCACTGGCGTCCGCATTTTCTTGAGAAAATTACACGCGCTATAAATGAGCACTTATACGGGCACAACTTCCTCTAACAATGTTTTCGTAATGCCCAAACTGTTAAGTATGATGAAGTTAATGTAATGAGCATAATCAGCGATGTAGTATAAGAGCCTCTACTATATGGTTTTCCGGTCGCCGTTCTTAGTGGGGCTTGGCTGCTCATATCGACTCGCTTCAGGGTGACTGTACGCGGCTCATATGCGTAAATATGTATGTTTTGCAACGTTTTGACATTTGTATTAGCGCTGCACTGTTTTCAATATATTTTAAGTCGGCGTGGGAGATTACTCGAAGTTTCGAATACGCATCGTATAGTACACACTAAGTATTCATATTCGAAAAGGAAGTATTTGGTATTTTCGAATATCGAGACTCACCAAATGTTTTGCAACAAGCGAATGTTTAAGTCTGGTTACTGTTCTCCATCTCCCAAATAATATATCGCAGATTATCAGAAGTGAAACAATCACTTAAGTTCTCGAAGCAACGCAGAAATAGAATGGGCAAGGCCAGCTTTGTTAGCGGCTTCCCAGCAGAAGCTTACAATGAGAGGCGTGATTTTTGCTTGCATAGACTGTCATTTAGTGTGCTTGACAGTCATCACCATTCACGCAGTAACCTGTCATGTTTCCTTTGCAAGGGGTCCTTTTACGTGTGTTTGTGTGCTCAGTGGCTATGGTGATGGGTTGCTGAGCACGAGGTCGCGGGATCGAATCCCGGCCACGGCGGCCGCATTTCGATGGGGGCCAAATGCGAAAACACCCTTGTACTTAGATTTAGGTGCACGTTGAAGAAACCTAGGTGGACAAAATTTCCGGAGTCCTCCACTACGGCGTGCCTCATAATCAGAAAGTGGTCTTGGCACCTAAAACCCCATAATTTAATGTTAATTTTTACGTGTGTTTGTGACCCACAAGAGCTTCGGCAACTTTTCCCCCGCACAACTATTTATCTTTTTTTGGTAACCATTTATTAGTCTTTTTAGAAAGCTAGTCATATATGGCAGCCATTCATTCTTGGAGAGCTTGCTTGAAATCAGGCCTTAAACTTTTGAGAAGCTATTCGTGAGTACCGTGAACCACGAAAGACGGGACAATTCGAGGCGAGACAGGACAAGCACACAAGCAGACATGAACACATCTCATTGGATGACCGCGGAAACTCGCTGTCGAAACACTGGAGTGAGGAAGCGCGGCAGCAGCAGCGAGCGAATTGACCTGCGCGCTTTGCATCGCATCAACGCGAACTATAAGCTGCCAAAAAGCATGCGGGGGACACAGCGCTTGTCCTGTATGTCTCGCCTCGCATTGTCCCGTCTTTCGCGCTTCACCGTACTCAAATATGCATCACCAACTGGCCCAAAATTCTATTTTATTCTTGCAGTTTTTTTAATGACGATTACAATCTTGTGTTTCAAAGCGATATTTTTTTGCACTATAGTCAGCACAGGCATGGTACCTAACTAGACCGAAATAAATATTTCTGCTGTAACCTACGCGCTTGCATTTGACTATTTAATATTCGATTTGGTATTCGATACTTGCTATTCGTATTCGAAAAAAGTTTATATTCGCCCACATTCAATTTTAAGCAAACGATGAGCGGTGGCCATATATGCCGATGTCAACAAAAGCACCGCTCTGCATCTAAATCGGTAATCAGAGATGGAAAGCTGCGCTGTAAGGTTTCTTCAAGCGAATAAGCGAATATGCCAAATGTCTCATAGAGAATGGGTAAAACGAATAAAAAAGGCGAGCTGCACGTACAGAAATCAGTGACAACAAATTTCATGGCAGCCGCGTCGGTAATGCCGAAATCGGTGGGTTGTTTTTATCGACCACTCTGTTTGAACAAGAGCGCGGCCAGGACTACTCACTCAGTAATCAGTCAACGCTAAATAGCTTTCGGGAACGACATGTTGGCCTCTGGGGACACAGCATTAATTAATCGCGATCAAGGAACCGGATAACTGACGCACATTCAACATTGTGGTCACGCGTATACACACAAATCACGGGCCGTAGTTTTGTAGCGATGCCTTCCACTCGATTTTACGCCTCCCTTTTTATTCAGCGTTCAATGGCCAGCTGACCCCAACAATGACGCTGGCGGAGCGCCGCTCTGACCACTGACGAAGCGCAAAAAGCGCGAAAAGGAGTAGCATCGGACATCCTATGCAACATGCTAGAAATACCGATAAGTGGATAATCACACACTGTGGAACTAACTACGGCATAAAGAGGCTCCGAAATTGTTTCCCTAGAATGATCATTACCGGAAATCTTCAATCGATATCGCAAACTTCAGTTTCACAGAATTAGCGATGCTATTTACTGGTTAAAACAAGTGACACGAGTGACATGTGTGTTATCGCTGACATTTCCAGTCTACACCAAATCTCGCCTATAATGTTTCTTCATGGGCTTCCATCGTATGTCTATGGTTATTATATTTCTTTCTTTTTTCATGTCGCAGTGTAAAGCTGTGGTGTTCTTCCAGGCAGGCAGGAACCAGGCGGTTGCAGGGACAGTACGCAAAGGGAATTGATTTATTCCATTGACAAGGGGTGCGATCTTGTACGCGTTCCAAAATTGAACGGAGGCGGTTCGTTCTTTACGTCACGAAATAGGCGCTATGTTCCGTTCCGTTCGTCCGATAGCAGGCGACACGGAATGACTGACAGCAGATATCACGTCACAATTGACGTCACGGCGTTCGGCACGGTTAAAATTGACGAATCATATTTGGCTCGGTGGAACGAACCGCCTCCGTTCTATTTTGGAACGCGTACAAGATCGCACACAAGGTGACTGGCGAGCACCAGCACAGCTGGGCCGCCGACTGTGATAAGCTGGGAAGAAGTGCGCCGGCTACGCTCGGCGCCGCGGTATATAAGCTCTTATCAAAGGGGCGTGTCGCAGTAGCGCACGTGTAGGTTATCGGTAGACGTGCAGCCACTACAAAAGCGTGTTCTAGCAAAGTGTTCACCTGTTTTATTCGTCTCATTTATTGACTATATTGTTTCTGTGGCTGCCAAAGAAAAAAAAAAGGAAAATAAAATCTGGACCAAGGATTTCCTCATGCCATGAAGTATACGGCCTTCTCCCTTGGCTCCATTCACAATGTGTACTTGAAGCACAAATAAAATGAATGAATGACTGAAAAGGCGACGCTACGAAATCGCGGCCCAGGATAAAGCCTCGGCACCCTTCCAAAACGTTTCCGACTAAGTGCAGCAGAGGGCAGTACAGGAAAATAAAAAAAAATATGCGGACAGAATCGATGTAAACGAAGCTTTCTGTGCTGTTTGATTTGATTGACGATAATTAGTGGTGATGTTGACGGCGATGATGTAATTTCTTCAGCATTTGGTCCAATATGATAGTGGTCAGACGATATTAAACGTTACCTTGTCTGCACCACTGCTGTTTGTCTGCGCAGTACACAGAAAACACAGGAAGGCATGTTTCCTTGAGGCGTTGTTGTGCGTCATTGTTCATAATCTTCGAGAGGGTTGGACATTATCGTTGCCTATCATTGCACGTCGCATCGTGGCAAAAGTGGTAAATGTTAATTGAATTGTGGGGCTGTACGTGACCAAACCACGATCGGATTATGAGGCGCGCCATAGTGGCGGACTCTGGATTAATTTTGACACCCTGGTGTTCTTTTACGTGCACCTAAATCTAAGTGCACTAGTGTTTTCGTATTTCGCTCCCGCTGAAATGCGGCTGCCATGGTCAGGATTAAATCCGTGGCCTCGAGCAATACGATGGCCGTCAAGCTACCGCTTCGGGCACAGAAAGGCTGATTAGACGTGCGACCGCTTCCGCAGTGTCGCCTATACCCTACGCTGTTTTAATGCGGCTTTGCATCTGCACGCGGTACGTCATTTGTCAGCTTGACAAATGTGCATGGTATTCTTTTTTCAGATATAGCAGAAGCGTACCGTACCGTACCTTCAGTTTGCCCGCAACCGCTTTTCTTTTCCCTCTCTCGCCCTTTTTCCCTGCATGGGAACTGCGAGAGAGGCAAAGATGTTATGCACTCGTTTAGAGTCTACGTTGGTTCTACCCATTGTCTGCCTCCTCTCCCCCTCCTCCTTACAGTTCTATCCACGTCCCCTTTAGAATTACACGTTAGTAGCAAGGTAAGCGTTGAAGTTGCTGCAATGCTTTTGAGAGGGGTCACGGATAATTACAGCTGTCAAGAGGCTAATGTGGCAAAACCCAGGGAGCTCCAGAGGACATTGTGGACATGCCACGCGATGGAAAGGTCCAAACGAGTTTCTCGCGTCAACTTTCCTCTCTGCCGTGTTACTGCCATGTACGTTCTGAACCACCCTCGACGCGGCATGTCAGACAAAAGCAGCAGTAACAGTAGCAGCAGCGTCAAAGTCGAAGAAAGAGGCAAAGAAAGCTTCGCTTTAAAAGGCGGATTACTGGTACTGTTTCGCGAGACTGCGACATCGACGAAACTGTGCGATGTCAGCAAAGCCCTTACAGACTGACGGTGACGACCAGGCTCTGCTGGGACCTAGAGATTATGCCAGGTCTTGACTGAATTCTGCTGAATGACGCTGCACGCACTTAGAGCTTAACCATATTAATAAGAAAGATGGGAGGGAGTACCTTTAAGCAATCACCGGAGAAAAGGCCCCAGGTTCGAGCCGTGCAGTCGTGGGAGCCTGTGACAACGATGTCCTCGGCGTCAGCATCCGAGAGTCCATCCGTCGGCACGAATATCACCGGGAAGACACTCTTCGTGTGGCCCTGGAACGAAACATATTACGGTCAGACGCTGCAGGCAATGTTAGAAACATTCAGCGTTGAATTCGCATTCCAATTTATTGCTGCTTCCTTATTGCGATACCAATTATATGGACACTCCAGGCGCATTTCTGCCGTCGGCGTCGCCGTGAGGTTCCGCATAAAGTCCAAGCGCGATAATATCGTCGCCGTGTGCTGTGTGTGCGAGTGGAAGCGTGCGAGGGTGAGCCTGCGATGGCGGCTCAATCTTGTGCCCACAAGCAAGGAAAGAGGGCAGGAAGCGCGCCGTCTTCCGTCACACGTAAGGATCCAGGGGGAGGTTAGGGACGGGGGAGGCGCGTTCGACTCCGCGCGGCCCCGGGCGCCTGCCCTGGCTGCTGTATCTTGAAAGCGATCTGCCACGGGGACAGAGTTCACCGCGTGCTGCGTTTTTGCGGCGTCGTTCGCGATAATGCGACACGCAGCATGCAGGTGAATTCCTTCGCTGCCGCTGTCGTGTTTCCTCACTCGAGCGTTTTGACAGTGAGTTTCCGCGGTCATCGAGTGAGATGTGTTCATGTTGGCTAGTGCACGCGTGGCCCCATGCTTGTTAATCTAATAAGTATGCCTATGTTTACAAGTTTGTACGGCTGAATAAAACTACTATCCTCACTTCGTATAGCTAGCTGTCCACCAATTTGCTGTCGCAATTGATGATTCGCCTTTCGGGCGAACCTGCGACTTTTCTTTTCCTGCGCGAAGCACTAACGACTTACAAAACCGAGTTTGAGTGTTCATAATGAAACGCTCAGTGCGCGTGAAGAGTAACAGAGATGCAGAGGTTAGATCAGTCATGAAGTACAGGGGAACTGAAGATTAGGTGTTCCAGCATGCATGGGCATAATTAGTAGCTTTTTATATGGAATTTGTAACGTTGCCGTCTAACGATAAACGTGCGGACTTTGAACTGTTCCCATGGACAACCTAAAAAAGAGGCGGAGATAACGTTGCCAGAGACAGATTCCGTCTACTGGAGATGAGATTTGCAAATTATGACGATGGTGGATAATCGGCACAGCTATAATTATTTGCTAAAGAAGACACAGAACTAATTATTTGCTATATAAGGGCACATGCTTTGACTTGCTTGGCCAAGTGAAGGGTAATCCTCGCATCGGGCGTTTTCAGCGCAGCACACATACTCAGCGTTCAACTCATACAGCTCTTTGTTGCCTCGGATGTCCGTCACCGAAGTGCGGTGGTCGTGCCGTTGCGGTAGTCGCCACTGTTGTCATGTAGCCGCCTTCGTTGTTGACGTCGTCGTTATACCGCAGGCGTCGTTGTCGAGCCGTTAATTGCCTCGCGCAGAAAATGGCCTAACGATGCCAGTGGTTTCTGAACCTTTGGATTTTATTTACAACCATAAAATTTATCAATTGTGTCCTGCTTCTTGAAAGCCCGTTGTAGGAAAGACAGTCTATAAGCTATGAGTCCACCCAGTCAAAGCTCGTGAAAAGTGGATTGTAAAACACTGCATTCGTAATGCGCTCCAGAGGTCTTGTCCGCACAGACGGGCCAACAGAGTACATGACCAAGTAGCACAGTTGGAGAGAGCAGACTACTCGAAGGAATTGGTGGTCTCGGTGTGTGAAACCCTTGCAAAAGGGGTAAGGCTAGGTGAGGGACGGGGAGGGATGAATAGATACCGGGACAACGCTAAGCCTGTAGCAGTTCCATATATGTACCGTCTGTTTCATCGCCTGAAGAAGGCAGCCGAGAAGTGCGGCACGCCTGTCGAGTTTTCAGTACCGGATAAACTTGGCAGAATATAGAAAATGCATCTTCTTTGTTTTCATAGAAAACAAAAAGGATGTAGTTATCCAATGCACATTTTGAAATTATTCTGTGAAGAAATGGAGAAACTCGAATCCTACCTCCGTACAAGCGTATAGTGATTCGTGCTGCATAGCTTTGGTTTATATGTAAATAGAAAAAAAAAGGGAAATAGGTCTAAGTATATTTACCGTGTATATGCGGTGTCAAGACAGTAAGCGTAATAAGTTGGCCAACTAGTTTTTGGTGAGATGCCTGTTTACTAGACTAAGAAGCTTAGACGCAGGTTAAATACACAAAGGAAAACCGCTAGACTTTCAACTACTTAATGTACAAGTGTGTGGAAGGAACGTCATTTTCAGTACATAAAACACGTGAAACAAAATCAACACAACAGACTATTATTTGCATGGGAACTAGGCAGGGTTTCGCAGAGATACGATATCTACCTGTCTGTTGGCGATATTGAGGCAACGCTTACACATATATCTGCGTCTTAGTGGACACTAAACGTCTCGGATTTCTCTCTTTCTGATTCATGTTCTTATTTTCGTAGTACACGAATAGCTGCTAGCACTGTAGTTCACTCGCATCTTCGGCAATGATCGGCTAGGTGTCCTCCACCCCCCCCCCCCCCCCCACCCGCCATTTGAGCCTTTACAGATGCGCAATGCTCCCTGAGCCAATCGTTGAGGCAGCGCTCCGTCTGTCCGATATAAGCCTTTTCTCAGGACAGCGGCATCTCATAAATAACACACCTGTTGCCTAAGTCAATAACTTCGTAGCATGCACCTTTTCGCCGACCAGGGGCGCTATAACGTAAAGCTATACCAAATATTTCTATTCCACTTCTGCAATCAGTCCTCCATGATTGGTAAAAAAATGTTCGGGCCACCCCCACTTTGCCCGTCTCTCCGTGACGTCGCGAAAACGCCCCGTCCAAAACGATGCGTGCACACTGATTATACATGATTAGACCAAATAAACGAAACAAAAATAATTATTTCTGATTTGGCGCCTTTTTCGCCGTAATATTCTGCCATTGAACAACCGTTTCCGGCCTGCGCCCACATCGCTTGTGTCGCAAAACCGCCAAAAGTTACAGCGTCAAAATGGCGTGTACGCTTTAAAAACGCATTAATATGCCTAACAAAACTGATTTTTTTTTTTCTGAATAGCCGGAGCAGTTTTCATTCCCCGTTATTTACTTTGGGGCACATTTTGGCAAGATTATCTGGCACTGAAAACTCGACGGGTGTGCGCCGCACTTCTCGGCTACCTTCTTGAGGCGATTGGACAGACGGTGCACATATGGAACTCCCTGCAAACTCGGCAAAGCTCTCGGCAGACGGTTATCGAAATGCTATAAAACCGTTCATCTTCTCCAACGCGTTTTGCAGCATAGCGGCCTTGTGCCTGCTCGGAAAATCAGAAAGACGCGGAAAGCACCAGCACGCGACCCGCGGATTTCACTGTCTGCGGGATCGGCCAACTTTTCCTCACGAGATCTCCGGGATCAGCAGACTTGATTTCTGCTGCGCCGGCCGCATTCCTATGGGCGCGAAACGCACAAACGCGCGCGTGTGCTTAGATTTAGGGGCGCGTTGAAGAAGCCCAGGTGCCGAAAACTGATCCGGAGCCGCTCCCTTCGGCGTGGCGCTTAATCCGATTGTGATATTGGTATTGTGATATTGGCATGTTAAACCCCAGAATTTAATTTTAGTCCAGTTTATTGTCGCACAATCTCCAGTAGCCACCAACCTATAACATGGCACCGTTTGTTGTTCAGATGTGGAGTATACGCATTCTGGAGCGGCACATGTCCGTTCTGGAGGATTAGCCAAGAATAGGCACTCACCTATTAATTAGCATATACCGAATGGCAAAATCACAGAATATAAGCAAGTCAATGAAGCCGCTGAATAAAATGTGCTATTCCATTAAGAGGTCGGCGTGCTTCAGAGATGCCTATGAGCCGACATTATGTGTTCAGGTTTTATGTAGGAATTTGTTTTTCTTTTGTTACGCAGAAGACCAGGTGAGCTTATTACTATATTTTGGTGATCTGCATTCAGGGCTTATCTAGCCCGTTTGCAGGTACTTGCACTGTGAGCACTTTTAACCTTCTTATACGTATCCACAAATATACCTGGTGAGAAAGCGACGACCCACACCAAACCATGGGTATGTTGGCAAAGAAAGCTCCAATTTAAAAATGTAGATGACACTCAGGTCATGCCCTGTTCGTCTGTCATATTTCCGGTACCATAGAAATCAAGAGTATTGCAGCGAATGGCTAGCACATAGAACTATCGAGGGATGCTTCGAACGGCCATCACACTCCCTTTCCGGGTTATGTACACGTCACGTCAGTCAAGTGCACTGATAGAATAATATAGGCGGACATCGTGACGTCAAATGTGATGACATGAGCCTGATTTTTCATTTCGCTGCAATTAGGACTCGGTAACGGGGGCCCTGAACTACGTTTTATCGAAGTGGAGAAATGCATTTGAAATTAAAATAGGCTATTTTAGAAATACCTTGCCGGGAAAAGTACTTCAATACGTTCAGCAGAAGCGGAGTTTGTGACAATCAAACACGGTCGCCATGGTGCTTCCACTCCTTCTTCAATGCCTTGCACTGCGAAGGCAACGGCGTAGTGGGGTGTGCCCACAACGCTCCGCCTTAAATGTCACCGTGGCGCGCAGTTCATATCTCATTTTGGATGTTAACGTAGTGTTACGAACTTGCACCGCTGCACCACGATTACGACTTTGTGGTCCCGTAGCGCTCGTCACCCGTTTCGTGACAGAGCGTTGGTAGCGAAGACTCCGAGCGTGGCGTCGATGAGAATAACAAAAGGGACTTTCTACATTATATACAGGTTATCATACAGGACATGAACGGGTCGGCACTGGGGCCGAGTGCTCACAACAAACGCGACTGTTCTCGCACGACGACGTCCGGCGAAAACGCGTGACACATCTCACCCCAGTCGGGAGCGACACTGTCTGCCGGTGGGTCGGCGGATCCTGTTTTTCAGGCAGCGCGTCGCTGCTTTTATAATCCCCGAGGAACCATTGTCACTCAAACGGCCCAATACAAAGTCAGCACACGACGGTCGTCCGAGGGGTCCAACCAGCGACCGCGCTGGCCACCCGGTTCAAAGTTCGCGCGCGCGGTGACCTCCAGGCAAAGGGAGGTGCGGCGCCGGGCTGTCTGGCACACGCTGACACGTCCAAACATGCGGCTCGCCGAGGCTTCTCCCGCAGGACCCCGCTGCCTGACGGCTCAGCATCTTGACTTGTGAAGGGAGAATTAGGGCGCTCGCAGGATAGATTCCGCATCTTGCAGATTCGGAATCCGGGCTTGTGGTAATGGCACAACAGCATCCCCGCCCTCAGATAAGGCGCCGGGAAGACGAGCTGCCTCCACGTGGCTCGGATGCCGGGCGCGCACGTTCGTCAGGCTCGTCCAAGTTCACGTCCAGTGTCGGGACGCCAGGTAACTTCACGTGCCCAGGTCCGACTCGCCAGGACAGGAGCTCTGCTCACCGCGTCGTCGCCAAGGCACCTTGACCAGCTCCGCTCGGGTCGTTCCTAAGACCTTGCTTCTCGCCACTGGTCCCGCTTGGTCGTTCTGCAGCTTGCAAAACCGACCGGCAAAAGGCAACACCCAACACGAACAAGTGCCCTCTGTCTCCCGTCAAACACCAGACAAGGCCATAATTCAAATCAACCTAACTAAATTGCTATCCCTCTTTTTGCTCCCGCTGCAACAAGAGGCAGGTGTACGATCTAGCACACAAGGCTCAAACAATCAGTTTTCAAATCAACAACACAACAAAATAGAAACAATTATTAATCAGCAATAATAATTACAAATAGAATGGTCCCCTTGAAATCACTTGGACCGAAAACATACTTCTGAGGAAGCAAATGAGGTCATTCATTTTTCCCGGTGATATTTTCGCGGAATCCGAAGCTGCTTATATTTGCGACCCTGCTTATCCGTGTAGCGGCGGTACAATAAGCCAGATTCCTTGCCAAATGAAACCCTCTTTTTTTTCACTCCCCGTTTGACGCTCTTCCTCAGATCCGCTAATGAACAGCCTTCCTGTTGCTCGCGAATCAGACTTTCTCTTTCAGCTGCAGCCTGCTCCTGCCGGCTGGCGGAAACCGGAGCGAGTGTGGAGCCCGCGTCGCCTAATTGCGGCGTCGAGTCTATATCGCGGCTAGCACTGCACGCGTCACTCCCACTCACTTCCAGGACCCGCTCGTCTAGGCCAGCCTCCGAGCTCTGCCTCTCCCGTGACTGCTCGCCACTCGAGTTACTGTGATCGGTCCGTGTGCCGCACCGCCTTTCGCTCACCGACGCTAAGTCAAGTTCCCTCGACAGCGGGCGCGCTTTGGATCGCGTGGGGGCCATGTACGCCACGTCGGCAAAGAATGATTTGCCCTGATCCCTCAGCAGCTGCTCCGAGCTATTTGAGAAGAGGTAGGAAAATTGCTCCGGGAGGGCGGCTGACACAGCGGCTTCGGTGTTAAGTTTCCCAAACTCTCCTTCAATGATAACCGTTGCGATCGGTAAACAGACACTCTCCTTCTCGGCCACTTGCCGTATCCTAACGCACTCTCCCGTAAAATCACTCGAGGAGACGAAAGACGGGTGAACAACGTCCATAGTTGCTGCAGAGTCCCGCAGTGCTCGGCACTTCTTGCCGTTTACCTTAATTTCCTGCACATAGGGCTCCAATAGACGTATGTTCTTGTGAGTTTCCTGTATCGTTGCAAAAGCAATTCTCTCTGGGCAGCTTGCAGCGATGTGCCCTTGCTTTTTGCAATTGTAGCAGGTTAACGGTTTCCGTTTTTCAAAAGAACGCGTCATTTCGTTTCGCTGTTTCGGACCATCGTCATCATTCTGAGATGCATTCTGTCCTTCCCTTACAGTTTCTTTGGTAAGGGATTCGTCGTCCCGAAACTCGCGACGCGTGATTTGCTTCCGTTCGTCGGGCTTCCCGGAAAACCAATCTCTCCTATCAGCTTTTTCTACGCGCACTGCCTTGCTGTGCAAGCTGCGGCGTGTGTAATACTCTTCCGCTAACTCTGCTGCCTTGTTTAGCTTAACATCCTTTAGCCTATCTTGCAGCCAGAGCCGGACATCCTCATCAATGCAACGGTAGAACTGCTCCAACGCGATGCATTCGACAATTTTGTCGCGGTCGTCGTAAACCTCTTCGCCCTTCAGCCATTCCACCAAGTCGGCTTTTAGACGAAACGCGAAGTCAACATTCGACTCCTTACCCTTTTTTGCATACCGGAACCTCTGCCGGAAAGCTTCGGGCGACAATTTGTACTTCCGCAGTAGCGCTTCCTTCACATCACTGTAGCTCTCAAACGCCTCTTTCGATAAGCAAGTTATTACGTCTGATGCCTCCCCAGGAAGCAAGGCTAACAGATTCTGTGCCCAAAGGGATCGCTCAATGCTATTCCGTTCACACACGTGCTCAAATTTCACGAGGTATTTGGCCATATCCTCTCCGACGACAAAGGGTGGAAGTTGATCGCGTATTCTTGGAACATTAGAAGTGAGACTAGGCGCTGGCGAGTTATTTCGGATCTCTAACTCTTTCATTTTAAGCTCGTGCTCACGAATCTCTCTCCTTTCCTCCTTTTCCTCCTCGCGACGTTGCTGTTCTCTCCTTTCCTCCTTTTCCTCCTCGCGACGTTGCTGTTCTCTCCTTTCCTCCTTTTCCTCTTCGTGACGTTCCTGTTCTCTCCTTTCCCGCTCGCAACGTTCCTTCTCCTCCCTTTCCCGACGTTCATTGATACCCGCCAAGGCCTCTGCGGCTTCCTCAGCCGTTACGTCCCCAGTCCTCATGACCTCAAGGATCGCATTCTTTCTTTTGGTTGAGCCCAACTCAATGCCCAACTCCTCACAAATTTCGAGAAGTTCCTTCACCTTGTACTTCTCCATCGTTCACACTGTCCTCCTGCTGTTTACCCTTTTTGAATATACCTGCCGTACGCTACTATAACACTTCTAGTAAGACATATGAAAGTATTTCACACACTGCCCTGTTTACCCCCTCAGCATCCCCTGGTTTTCAAAACACTCTTACTAGGCTTGAAACACACAAGGTTATCACAATGCCACACCAAATCCTTCCCTAAGCTACTATAACCTCTGTCAGAGAAAGTCTGGTGCTTGAGGTAAACTTCAGGCACTCACCGCGCCGAGGTAGCTGATGCCGGTCAATCCCGTAGCTGCCATCCAGTGTTACGACATCCAACCGGTGCCAGCAGTGTTACGAACTTGCACCGCTGCACCACGATTACGACTTTGTGGTCCCGTAGCGCTCGTCACCCGTTTCGTGACAGAGCGTTGGTAGCGAAGACTCCGAGCCTGGCGTCGATGAGAATAACAAAAGGGACTTTATACATTATATACAGGTTATCATACAGGACATGAACGGGTCGGCACTGGGGCCGAGTGCTCACAACAAACGCGACTGTTCTCGCACGACGACGTCCGGCGAAAACGCGTGACACATCTCACCCCAGTCGGGAGCGACACTGTCTCCCGGTGGGTCGGCGGATCCTGTTTTTCAGGCAGCGCGTCGCTGCTTTTATAATCCCCGAGGAACCATTGTCACTCAAACGGCCCAATACAAAGTCAGCACACGACGGTCGTCCGAGGGGTCCAACCAGCGACCGCGCTGGCCACCCGGTTCAAAGTTCGCGCGCGCGGTGACCTCCAGGCAAAGGGAGGTGCGGCGCCGGGCTGTCTGGCACACGCTGACACGTCCAAACATGCGGCTCGCCGAGGCTTCTCCCGCAGGACCCCGCTGCCTGACGGCTCAGCATCTTGACTTGTGAAGGGAGAATTAGGGCGCTCGCAGGATAGATTCCGCATCTTGCAGATTCGGAATCCGGGCTTGTGGTAATGGCACAACAGTAGACGCCACGACTTCCGATTTTGGTGGCTACGCGCTAAACGTAAGCCAAACGCCGCTGTTCTCAGCGAGCCGCAGTGCGCTTAACCAGTGGACTCATGGCAGCACCCCGCGGAAGTCGCGGTATCTCCGCTACGTAGCAGACCACGGCTACCGATAGCGGCCGCGTATGGGAATCCGCTTTATTACGTTATAAAGCCTCCAGAAACGAACGAGGAGCAGGTTTTGGTTAAAAAGAGAGCGTTTGAGAAAAAGGTGACTTCGCGCTCCGCTTGCGAGCTCCATGCACCACGTATCATAGCAAAACTTGGCTGAGATATTCACAGCAGCGTATTCAGCCTGCGGAATAGGTTATTTCACCAAGCCCGAGGGGTGAGGGCCCCTCTAAAAAGAAAAAAAGAAGTGATAGGTCAAGGATGTGGTCCGTGTAATGCTCGGTTAGGGCATTTTCATACGCACAGGTCACCATGAACATGGGTCACGTGCAGAATATGCCTGATAGTCCATGCGTGCGATTAAAAAAAAAAAAGGAAACCTTGGTGGCAGGAGGAATGACCTGCTTCCGCTTTACGATTACTTTTTTCACCACCTGATACAAAATTATGGGAAATAATTCAAACAGCTTAATCAACAAGTACAGTACTAGTAATTTTCCCGCGGCATTCCCATCTGTCGTTACACTGAATTCCTCTGGTGTTAATGCGCGCTGAAAATAGAAAAAGAAACCTAATGATGACGAGTTGTCTAATCTATTTTGGGAAGTAAAATTGCTTTTTGAAGCAGCTTACACCTCGCCTCCAACGATCCGGCAGAGCTTGGATCGATGAAGAGGAGCCCAACATAAAAGTTGGTATAGAAATAGTGAAGAAAGATCAAACACGGAAAAAAGTCAGCCATTCAGGCTTTTCACGGAAGCTAGGAAACTTTAAAAAGAAAACCAACCTGTGTGTGGTAATTTTGTCGCGTTAGATTGCATGAATATGTGCTGTATGGCCTAATTTCATAAGCTGCTTTAACTATGCACTCGACGTGTTAAGCACACTAGGGGAAAACCCAATTTCCGTTATAATTCAAACTAGATAATGGGTTCACAGGTAGATGGACACTTGAGTTGACCAACGCTATGCAAACAAAGCAAGTGTCTCTGCCAAGAGTGCCTCTTGGCAGAGGCGCCTCTGCCCCTGATAACAAAGAGCGCCTCTGCCCCTGACAACAAACAGCCGCTGTTGTAGTATATCCTGATATCCCATATCATGGTCCACAGGAGCAATTCAAGAAGCCGCTGATGGCTTAGAAGTTATGGCTCATATCCTCTCCATGATATACGTGGCACAGAACTGTACGTAGGCTTGCGGTGACATGCTTATAGCTTGTTTTGGCTTGCCTTTTTCTTTCATGCTTTCTTTTTTACGCAGTGCTATAGCCAGGAATCGTTGTTATAGCGGGCTATGAGTGGCGTATCCTCGCATTGTGTGAATGTAGTAAACAACACCTGACTCGGACACTCCGTGCTTGAACTGCCAAGAAAAAAAAACTGTCGAATAACACGTCTTGCGTTGCCATATTGTCTTCTGTTCTGAGTGCGCTCTAGCGAGCAGGAAAAAAAGTGGCAGCGTGTTCTTCGCCTGTTCACAGCGGTCCAGAGAGCGCGCGTGTCAACATTCCAAGGTAAACAGTGGAATCTTGTGCTGCGAATTCTCCCTGTTTCGGCGACCACATGTTATTATTGCTGCTGGATATATTTACTGATACGATGCCAGTTGGTAGGTGGTCGCCTTGTTGACTACCGAATCTGCAGTGTCCCCAGGCGCTTGCTATAGAGAGAGCATTGAGCAAGTGTCGTTGTTCCTTACTCGAAAGACGGTGATGCGGTCGTCGACTCTGTGAGTTCGCGACCTGGAGTCAGCCCCCTCCGAGAATCCCGAGGAGGTGGAGGTGTCGTCCCCTTCGGAGTCCTTCTTTACGGTGCTTGCCTGGCTGTCTGACCGCTTCTTGGTGGCGCTACTGTGTTGACTGCTGCGGCCGCTGCTTGCCACTTGACGCAGCAGCCGCTGCTCTTCCATTTCCTGTAGAGAAGAAAAAATGAAAATCGGCAGACTTCCTCAATTCCTCCGGCTTTGAACTGCCACAACAGTGTGCTGTCACAACGGATACCGCCATCTTCTGAAGAACAACTGCATCTTTGCGACGCACACAAGAGAGAGAGAGAGAGAGAGAGAGAGAGAGAGAGAGAGAGAGAGAGAAAGGCAAAGGAAAGACAGGGAGGTTATCGAGAGATTACCTCCGCTTGGCTACCCTGTACTGGGGGAGGGGCAAGGGGATGCACACAATATTGCCGCTATAGTATATTACCTGCAGTAGACTTAGAAGTATACGCACAGACCCCACAATTATCAAAGTGAAATTCACCAAACACGGAAGTCACTATAGATAAAGCGTCCGGCTCCAAAGTGCCCATTATATCGCATGGGTGTGAGTTCGATTCAGTGGCGGTGGCGGGGCTCTCAACCGAATACTGAGTGTGAAGGGGAGGCTGAAGAGGTGGTTGCGGAACCGTCTATTGACAAATACGGTACCACAGGGTTCCAGAAGGACTTTTTGATGTCCAGTGGCCATTTTCTAGAGTTTTTAAGCTTTTATCTCGTATCAACTTTCATCAGCTGGGACGACGCCAGTCTCTATGAATTGCATTAAACATTCACCTACTAACTAAACAGGCATTCACTTACCAACTAAACAATCATGCACACAGAGGCAAACGAAACTTGTTCGATGACCGCGAGCACTCGCTGTCACAAGGCTGGCGTGACGAGGAGTGCCGGCCGCGTGGAGCGCCCGTGCTAGTCCCAAAAGTGAATGCTTCGTGCTACCGATTGCTTTAGCGTTTGAACTGTGCCGCATCTCCAAGACTTAGATTACATGATCTCCAACACTAGGCTGGTGCGAAGACAGTGCCCAAGAAACTGCCAGCCATCTCGGTTCGCCCTTAGCGCCCTCCGCAGATGCCCTGCAGCATACGGCGGGCGGACAACGCATGCGCTCAGACGCGCGAACAGCTACGGCAGGGCTAGAGGAGGAGACGCACGCCCTCCTCTCCTAGCGATTGCGCAATCTCTTCAACATTGGGCTTGCTAAAAGACGGTGTGCAGCAAGCCACCACCCTTTTCGGCTCACTCTCGCATGCCTGCCCTCGTACCCGAAACACGCGGCTAGCAGGCTGCTGAATCTCATCGCACTTGGATTTTACTGGGGACATCACGGTGAAGCCGATGGCGACAAATCGTCTACCCTCTTTCTGTCTTACCCCTAAAAGACACAAACATACGTTGGGCAGCACCACGCCAGCCTTGTAGATTGCGCACAGCCGAGACGATGTCCAAACTTGCGCTTCAAGTGTGAAATTTTTTATATAGTATATGGTAAATTAGCTTATTTATTTAATAATATCTAGAAATAAACTTCTCCGTCGAAAGAGCAAGGTATGACAAGAAATAGCATGGCACGAAAAAGAAATCACAAGGAGCCAAAGGAATTAAGCTTCAGAGAGCCCCCGCGTGACCCTTCGCGGGGAGCAGGGAAGGCGCACCTGTTCGTCCAGGTCGGCGTTGAAGCGCCACGCGCGTGCCGTCTTGTCGTGTGACGTGCTGAGCACCAGGTCGCCCGTGCACAGCACCCGGTTGACGCGGGCGCCGTGGCCAACGAAGACGTGCACGCACTTGGCGTCCACGATGGACCACTTCCGCAGCGTGCCATCGGCGGAACCGGTGAGCACAAAGTTGCCGTGCACCGTGCAGTGTGTGACGTAGCCCTCGTGGCCGCTCAGCGTGCCGAGCAGTTCGACGGGCGTCGACTGGCTGCTCCACATGAGCACGCGGCCGTCCTCGCTGCCGGACACGAGCAACGAGTGGTCCTCGCTCAGCGACAGGCAATTGATTCCGCCCCGGTGCTGCTCCAGCCGCTCGCTCAGGTACGGCCAGTGCACGCCTGCCGAGTCCGCGCTGTCAGCCGTCCTGGAGGCCCCGCGCTTGCGGACGCTGCAAGCGCTGCCCATGAGCCGAAGCCGCCAGGGCCACCGAGCTCGTTGCTGCCGATGGCGCCCTGGAAGGCACACGTATGCATACAGCGAGTCAACCTTTGGCATCTGCGGTGCCGATTTACCCTGCGATGTCCAAAAATTGTTTCACATTAAGGAAAGCTTGAGCCACTTGTCTACCTTTCTTTCTGGGCGTGGAAAGTAAATGTTCGCTTATACAAAAAGTAAATGAAATGTTGCTTGGGTTAAAAATCTCTATTAGTATCACAATTCATTGACTATTGTTATTTCCATAAACTAAGGCTCGCTCCGGCGTATCAAAAACGATAGTATATACTAAGCGTCGAATTCACCGCGCTTAAATCTGAATTTTTAGGTATCAAACTCAATGTATAGCATATACGTTATAATAGGTAGGTTGGACACTAGAGTTAATGCTACCGTATTGTGAAACAGATCTTATTGTGATCAACAGTGGCTGAACAAGAGAATCGTCAGTCTGGAACCTTCAGGCTTATAATTACGATGTTGTTAGGCCGCTGTTGATCATTTCATGTCTTTATCTTCTTGTGAGTCCTTTGTTTTTTAGATGCTAATGTGAGAATTAAAAATAGATGCATCGTGGAAAAATATTAAGCGCTAACTGCACAAGAGAGTAGGCGCTAGATTGATTGCTTGATTGATTGATTGATTGATCGATCGATTGAGCATTCCTTATTTTCTTGGCTGTTCAAGGCAAAGCGAGTGCTAAACATGTTTATTATGCCTGACAGTGTTACAGACAATGGTTATCACATAATGTTAATCACAATGCTATTTTGCTAAGAGGAATATTCAAAAAATGAAGAAAAAAATTCTCCCCATCCCCCAAAAGAAAAGAGGCTTCTCTTTGACAGCAAACTACCATAACCCCTCTAAGCAATGACAACGCATTGAGAGAAACTGAGTACAGATGACCCTACGACAGGAGGAGGAGGAGAAGGAAGAAACAAGAAGGGGAGGTAGCCAGTAGCACATCGCGATGGTGAAGCGGTCAGATGTCTGCGATTAGCTGTTCGGTAGGTCCGTGATGGAACCGTGACAGTGTATACGGGAGGGCTGCCTTCAAATTACAAAAGATGGACCAATCATGACTAGGATGACTCCTGAGCAACGATCTCCAGAGCAGCATGTATAGACACGAGCTCTGCAGCCGTCGATGACGTAATATTAGTTGTTTTGAATTAGATAATGATATACACCAGCTGAGCTTTTAGAGGAACCAGAACCGACCCCGTAAACGTGAAGGCGTTGACTATGCCTTTCATGCAGAACTACAAGTACCGTTTAATTTCTTAGCACAAGAGCTGACATCTGCGCTTTTTCCTTCTTTTTTTGTGCCGGAAATGTCGAGAAGGGCTTAGAGTGAGTGCAGCCACCACAGTGGTAAATAACCTAATTGTTCTGGACATAGGAAGAACTCGACGAACATCCAGGTTTAGGAATTAAGAGCGAGTTTGATCATCCCTTACTTTGTCAAGATAATGCATGGAATATAAGCTTAAATTTATTTCGGCTATAAGTAAAAGTAAAGGCGACACGGAAAGACCACCGCGTCTCGCGCGATGTGTTGAGTATATTCCGAATCGCTACTGGCACGTTCAATGGATCTTGCCAATAGTTGCTAGCCTTGGCAGCCCCTTGTTTTTCCAAAACTATCTGCCGTTAATATAGCGTAATGCAATGTCATTCGTTGCTTCAACCAGGTACAAAGCAGCTCGTCAGCGTAGCAATTAAAATAATCTTGAACCTCAGAGGTCACTGACGAGTGCTTCCGAAATGAAATAAAATTTACGCAATGATTTTTTTTTGCTTTCAGCGGAATGTTAGTACGTGCACAATTAATCTAATAATATCCGCACGAGTACTCCTTTTTTTCAATGGCGAAGAACCGGTCATTGGCTAAGTACACTTAGAAACGAAGATCTTTATGAGCTCGGCTCTCAGTTCGTAAGAACTGTATGTCAGTGGCCAGCTCACTCGTGAAACACAGTTCCATATCACGATTAGCCGGAGCCTCCGAATTGCTCAATCGAATCGTGCACAGGCTACTTTTTGAAGATTGCTCAGGATTTTTCTATAGGACCTACCCCTCTCTTTTTTCCCGTATACATCTCGAAGAACGATACGTGCTTACTAATATTAGCACAAAGATTTCGAAAGACTGCTGCAGTCATTCCCGTAGATATACTTAGCGTGTTCTCGACCTGTTTGCCTCCAACTAGATTTCGGTACGAGGTCTTGTGCAGCATAAAATATTTAAGAGAAGCACAAATGAGACCCTGCAACGCGCTAACGACGCGAAGATCAAAGTGACGAACATCAAAGGAATGCGTGAAGAGTAGTATCAGTAAAAAATTGAGAATCAGGAACTTGCTTCGAGTAAAGAACACGGGGCGCATCCCGTGTTGATGTCATACTTGCGCTCGTCCGCGCTCTTATCGGCCATTTAAAAGCAAAGCGCTGAGTTCAAGACTCTCGTAACGTTATGGCGACAATTAAACGCGTGTTTTTTGGTGCCGGAAAGGCAAAACGTATAGTCAAACAAAATTTGGTATAAAAGACTGGGACACTTTACTGTCTCAACTCGTAAGTCACATGAAATCTAATGGAAATTCAACGTACGTCTTACGTTTTTCCATTAGAGGCTTTGAGCAAGGACAAGCCAACACGCTGAATACGACCACCAGCATGACGTATGGTAGTCAAAAAATACAATTCATTTACAAGCTAATTAGCGTAACTTTCAGTGTGGGCCCGCATTCACAAAAAAACTACGTGTACGCCAGGATAGTTAGTAAGACTAGATGCCAGCCAGTCATTATGATGGTCATATTACTAGTGAAGGTGATCGGCCCGTGAAAAATAACACTTCCGAAAAAAAAAGTTTGTTCCATGGTCCCCTGTGCCCTAGAAGTTGTAGGTGGAATATTGCAAACTATAAGAGATTTAATTAATTATGTTGTGAAAACCCTAAGCAACAATAATTTGGCTGAGAGTCTCTGAGGTCGTGCTTGAATTCTGGGGAATCATTAGGCCCGGTCACGCCAGGCCCCAGACGACGCTGATTTTGGTTTTCAACAGCGGACTGCGTAGGGTCGGTGCCCCTGTCACACTGCGCAGCCAGCAATAGTCTGCAGATGGTCCGCCGACTGCGGCGTCGACAGCACGTCGGCATGAGGGGACTCCTTTGCAGATAGTGGGACAATTGTCACACTGCAAGGACACGATGGCCCCGAGCCAACGCCGCTGCAGTGGAATTTTTGCGGCGTATTTTTTACACGTGCTGCTCGCTTTTTTTTATATCGATGTCGCTCTCTCAAAAATACATTTCGCGTATTCACGGAAAGAAACATTAGGGTGCAACATTCCACGACGTAAAACCAGTTTACCCGAGCGGCGTATTTGTTTACACCGGCATGCACCTACGGCCACCATGCCAATCGTTCGCTTCAAATACGGCTTAAAGCACGCTGTGCTGACATGAAATAACGACAACATGTTGCGAAACATGCACGTTTATGCACATGAGCAGCGTGGCATTCCACTCAGACGAACCGATATGCATGTGTGGCCGGGCCCCTTCGAAAATGGTGACTAGCTGGGAGACCGTATATGTACATAGCATACATACGCAGGTCTATTACTGCTCAGTTTCATAACTGGTTCCCACTCGCTTTCCGTGGTCTTCAGCAGGCGTATACAGTTTGCCTGTTCGATAATGTATTGTTAAAGGGAACCACTGCGCGCATAGATTTCACACGAAAATGTCCGTGCCTGCATGTAGTAGTGCACATGACAACTGAGTGAGGCGTTTGTTTCCGCTGCAAAAAGTAGGGGCTGCCCCTTGTTGCCTATTTGTCATAAAAGGCGAATAAATGTGTCAGCACAATAATGCATGCAGAGCCGCCACTTTTCATGCAAGCGACGGCGATTGCGACCGGCAGCCTTCGATGGAGAACGATACCGTCACATGTTGGCAGTGCGCCGTGTCGCCGCTTCTCGCTCGTGTGCACACCACAAGAAGTGAAGAGTGGTTAATTTCAAATTGCTATGACACTCTATAAAAAACCGATTTCTTCGTTCTAATTGCTTATCCTTTAGTTGAGGTCTGCCGGTAGTGGGGGCACAAACTCGTCGGCTGTTCTAAAGCTAACATCCATGCACTGAACGGGATCGACACCGGCTCAAACTCGATGAGGACGGCTGGAAAGGGCTGACAACGGTGAATTTTAACTTCGGATGCACGTTTCGACTGACTTTTGGAACGAATAAACACACACACACACACACACACACACACACACACACACACACACACACACACACACACACACACACACACACACACACACACACACACACGCACGCACGCACGCACGCACGCACGCACGCACGCACACACACACACACACACACACACACACATATATATATATATATATATATATATATATATATATATTCGATACAGGAGTCTCTAGGCACTCTGCAAGACGGGACGTGTATGGTATGAAGTGCATGCCGCACAACTTGGTGGTCTACTTTCACTAATACAGCAGTGAAGACATTCATGCGACGCTTCAAAAAAGAGCTAGAAATAGGAGAAAATGGAGCTACGCAAAAGGTATTATACCAGGTTTGCTACCCTACGATGGTGGAAAGGAAAAAGCGAGACCTAACGAGAAAGTTGTGAGAGGCGCACAACAACAATGCGAACAGCCACGGGCCCCCACGACCGGGCTAAAGGCGGAGACGCGCTCTATTCTCCCCTGGCGTAGGCTCGATCACCTGACCCCCAGCACTGGAGGCACGGAGAGACGGCGCGAATGAAGCCGCCATCCTTCTCGGCTCGGCCTCGCATACTTGCCCTTGCACTCGCATGCGGTGGAACGTCACGACGACCGCGAAAATTCACCAGGAGTGTCCATATCACTCTAAAACACAAAACAAAACAAAATTGGTTGTGAGTAGACCACATGTCCCACTTATAGGTTTTCGTTTGTCTTATGTATGTGTTCCATCGCGCTGCCCAGCTGTAGCTAAGAGTCCGCCTCTAACTTGCCAGCTTTTCAACATTCTGAATGCTGTTTGTAAGCCGAGGCTCAACACGTTTAGCTTGGCTTTGCTGCGTTTTCACGTGTTTGAGATGACCAGGGAACGTATTCGCAAAAGCTCTTACGCTAGAATTATCCGTAACGGCATTCTTGTGAATTCTGGTAGTATTAGCGAAGAGCATTTACGAACGAAAAGCTTGGTGAATTCAGCCCCAGATGCTAGCTTTGCAACGCTTCAGTGCTTGTACCACAGTATACCACAGCGCAGCAGCGCGGCATCACACAAGACAACGCAGAACAGCGCATAAAAGCTACTCAGAAAACCCAAGTTTTTTTTCTAAGCAGACCGCCAGCATATGCATATGTTAAAAAAAAACTAAGAAAAAAAATGCTAGCTGAATTCTTCCTTCCAACAGGCCATACTACCTGGCAGCTGGCACAAGGGATCAAAAATGAGAAATGCTCGTGGTGGACGGAGATATTGAAACACCCCAGAATAGGCTTAATTGTGCCATTGATGGCTTTGATCATCAAGTGGCAAAACAATTTACTTCACGTACGAGAGTGTTGCGGCATGCTGGCACGTTTTCTATGGCTGCGAAAGGACGCTTAACGAGGGATAAATTGCGTTAAGGAAAATACCTGTGTGCGTGAAGTAATGCCGCATGAAAAGAGAGCAAACGGCTTTGTCACAAACACACGGTGGAGGCTCCGGTTAAGTAACTATATCCTAGGAACCCTCCATTAACGAACGCATTAATTCTTTATATTTACAGCCCGTTGCAGCAACTTTGTCAGGGCAAGGACCGTAATAGCGAAAAGGGGCCGTCCGGTGCTCTTACGGTGGTCTCCATCTAGGAAATCCTTTCTGTACACTTTCATAAATCTTTCTGGCCTAATAGTTTCTTCTAGGGAATTAATATGGCAGCTTAACTTATTTGGGATTGCTGTAAGAGGACTGCAGTGAAAATTTCATTTACAGACGTTAATGAAACATTTTGTGTGCCATCCAGAGCTGCCGGAAATTCTGTAACAGGCTTTGATGTAGACACTTTTTATTAACACATGTTTTTGTACATTTAAAAGCCAGATTCCTTTGTTTATTATTATTCTTTTGCCCCACTGCCAGCCATAAGCTCGTTATGTGAATGCAGGAGCTTAAAGAGGAATTCACATCAACACGGGGTAGCTCCATAAGCGTGGATAGTAACAATATATAACGTTAATAAGACATCAGACGAAAATAGTAGTATTCCAAACCTGCTTCTTTTTAAAGCTGAGAGGGAGCGTTGAACAGCAAAAGGGCTCTATTAGAGCTGCGGCAAGCGTATTTAACACGTCTGGTATTTCTGATATAAAGTATTTTTCACGGCGATGTAGTACTATAAAGGAACAATCCTATACTGTTGTCAAGAATGTTAGAAATATTTAAAATAGCACGTGACTGCCGGCTAACGCGCCGCGCTTTTATTGCTCTAAAATGTAAGTTGAACGAAATAGCAAATGATGCTCCGCACACTGAGATCGATTGAATAGGCTGTCGGTAACTGCGATGGACTGCGATGGACCGGAGGCAGCATGGATTTTATCTCCGTCTTTGATCGCACTGTCAGCCTCGCTCCCATCATCGCCTTTCTTTATTGGTCCGAAAAGAACAGAATAAAATGCGTGCGCTGCGTCAAATGCTGCCTCCGGTCCCATATCTCATTCGCAAATGGCAGCCCCTTTTTCGTTGAAAAACAGTTTTCCTAAAACGGTACGCCCCTGTGGTCACTTAACGTCCATGGCAGTCACCGACAGCCTATGCAATCGATCTCTGTACGTGGAGGAACCTTTGATAATTTTTTAAACTTACATTTGAGGACACTAAAAGCGCGGCGCGTTAGCCAGTACTCACGCGGTAATTTTAAATCTTCACGCACTTTAAAGAAAGGCTCGAAAAAAATAAACAGGCCAGTTAATACAGATGAAATAATCCGGTGTCTGTGAACAAGCGCTACAACTTTTGTATTGAAAATCTTTCGGTAGAGTTAATGTTTAAAACGTTAATTTAACAATCTTTGTTAATTACCTAGCTTGGCAAATTAAAGAAAATATGCTCCATATGGATCAGAACAATATTGCGGCAATTGCACACCTATGTTTCTTTTTTTAATACATGGCCCAAGTTAGCTGAAATACTCTTTATATTATGGGGTTTTACGTGCCAAAACCGCAGTAATGATTATGACGCACGCCATAGCGGGGGACACCGGATTAATTTCGACTACCTGGGTTCTTTAACGTGCACCTAAATCGAAGTACGCGGGCCTTCTTGCATTTCGCCCCCATCGCGGTATTTCTTTTCCGTGAGGACGTGCCGCGAAAAATCCCGACCAACTAGAGACTTACAGCTGCGCTGTAAGAAAAGAGGAACGGTCCGAATCGGCCCAATAAAATCGTTTGCATTGGTGTAAATCATGCGAAAATTGGATTAAATGTTACTTTGTGAGTACAAATATTCAGGCGACATATTATTTCGTCCAGTTTTACCAGCATTTTTGATGCTAATGGTGCGCTCCATCGGCATCATTTGTAGCTCAGACAGGCAACCTCTACAAGCGTCAACTGTCGCGGGCCACAAGGTCTGACGTTTTACGGGTCAAAACCTACAGGAACGACACTCATGGTAGCTCACAGACTAAGGGAAGGCTCCTCACGTCGAAGACTCACGAAGCAAGACTAAATAAAAAATGGAAACGGTGCGGACCGGAGATCGCAACAACCGCGAGAGAAGAGCAGCAAAGTGCGACTAAGTGACGAAGATGGTCCCGTCATTTTAATGCTATTAGCCTTAAAACGGGAACTTCATCCATTTCATGGTGTTGTTGTTTGTATATCTGTTTGTTTGTCTGCCCGTATGAAACCTCTTTCACACTTACTTTGGTCTATGGTCAAATGGGTAGAACGCCGGGCTGCTGAGCTGAGGGAACCGGGCTCAAAATCAGCCATCAGACCAAATTGGGTCACTGGGCGTGTCACACTGGGTATGTGTCGCACTTCAGTGAACCTCTTTGTCGCCAATTTGTGTTACTGGTTATGTGCTACTGGGTATGTGCGACTCTTCAATGACAACCACTCCGAGGTTGCTCCGGCTGTGGAGCAAGGTATGTTGTTGTAGCATCATGGCGGGCGATCACAAAGAGCTGGTAATATGGCAGTGGAACTGCGCTAGTTTTCATAGGCGCAAGGCTCCGCTACGGCAATTTTTGGCGAATGAGGTGGAAAAATCGCAGATTTTGTTATTACAAGAGACACTATGTAACGACCCTACCCTCTCTGGCTTCAACACTGTGCCGTTCAGGAACGAGAGAGGCAGAGGACTAGCTACGATGATAAAAAAAAATCTAGCCTTTATTGAACATACAATCCAATTTGGACGGGGTAAGATGGAGGCCCTTTTCGTGGAGGTTATATCGCACGGGCGTCTAAAGCAGAGCGTCTTTGTGCTTAGTGTCTATAGCCCGCCATCGGACCAGAGACAGACGTTTAACTCCCTGCTTAGGAAGGCGACGTCGATAGCCAAACACTCTCCTCTGATAGTTGCCAGGGACTTTAACGCCCCTCATAATGCATGGGGCTACGTCAGACGGACTGTAAAAGGAGAGAACCTGGCGAGGATCCTGGATGATCTTGCGTTTTCGGTAATCACGGACCCAGGGTTCCCAACTAGGCTGGGCACGTCAGTTGCGCGAGACACAACGCCTGATTTGGCCTGCGTAAGGAACGTAGGTAACGTAGCGTGGGCTAATAAGCAGGAGAACCTGGGCAGTGACCACTTCATAGTAGCGGTAACATTAGGGGGGACGCCCGACGGGCCAGGGTATTTCGAGTCACGGACTGGGAGGAGTTCAGGAAACTTAGGAAGGAGCGAACGAGCACATTTTCCTCGTTTGACGAGGCTATCGAATCGCTAACGGAGGACGTCGAGAGGGCTACTAAGGTAGTACAAACAGGAGCGGAGGTCCTAAGAATGGATCCGCACCTAGCGCATCTGTTGGAGGCGAAATCGTCAATTCTGATGAGGTGGAAAACACAAATGTTAAATCGTAGGCTGTGGAAAAAGGTTGCGGAGCTTAATAGAGAGATCGAGAGATATTGCGCGGAGCTCAATAGGCTACAATGGGACGAGGTCTGCGCGGCAGTAGACGGGTCCATGCGCTCAGGAGGGAAGTGGAACCTCCTCAAGCACCTCCTGGGTGACGCGCAGACAAAGCATAATCAAAGGCAAACACTTAGTAAAGTCATACACCGGCACAAACAGGATGGAGGTACTGGAGAGTCACTTTTGAATGCGGTCGCGGATAGATACCTTCCTATAGGGCCGACGCAGGAAGAGGATTATCCGCAGATCGAGTGCGCGACGGTAGAGGAACTGGACGCACCTTTCACAGAATCGGAGATCAGGGTGGTGATCTACAATTTAAACAGCAAATCGGCTCCGGGTCCGGATAAAGTTTCTAACAGGCTGTTACGAAACCAAGATGATAAGGCAGTGGAACTACTAACTAAAGAGGTCAACAGGGTATGGGAGACAGGACAGGTGCCTGACGAATGGAGGTCGGCTATAGTGACACTTATCCCTAAACCAGGAAAACCCCTTCATTTGGACAACATGAGGCCAATATCACTAACCTCATGCATAGGCAAGGTAGCGGAGCACGCGATCTTGAACAGGGTTTTCGGGTACATAGAGCGCAGAGACCTCTTCCTATATAATATGGTTGGTTTTCGACCCGGCCTATCGACGCAGGAGGTTATGCTAATGCTAAGGAAGCAAATCTTTGATAGCGGCACCCGGGACGTGAGAGGGATTCTCGCCCTGGATCTCACTAAGGTGTTCGACACAGTGTTACATAGATACATTCTGCAATACACGGCCGGGATAGGCCTGGGAGTCAAATTCCAGGCCTTTGTCAGGTCCTTTCTCATGAATAGAACTGCTACTATTCAGGTGGGACAGATTCGGCCGAGCGTGCACGGATTGGGAGCTCGGGGTACCCCTCAGGGATCAGTCATCTCGCCACTGCTCTTCAATATAGTCATGAAGGGTCTATCAGATAGGCTGGGCGTCCTCCAGGGCATAGGTCACGCACTTTACGCAGATGACATCACGATCTGGTGCCCAGGGGGCTCCCTAGCTGAAATGGAGCAAGCTCTACAAGCGGCCTTAGACGAGACGGAGGCTTACCTCGCGGACACAGGTCTCAAGCTGTCTACGAGTAAATCGGAGCTGTTACTTTACAGACCCGCAAGGCAAGAGGTTCGGGGTCTGACACCCCTCAACCAGCTACCCGTGGTATTATACGCGATTAATGGGCAGAAAATTCCTAGAGTCGAGTCAGTTAAGATCCTAGGCCTGCTCATAGACGCGAGGGGCTGTAATGCCAGAACAATTACCCACGTTACAGCCAAAACGGAGAATATGTTGCGGCTAATTGCTAGGACGTCCAACCGAAAGAAGGGGTTAGGTGAAGACAACCTCTTTCGGATGTACAACGAGTTTCTCATGAGCCATATTAACTATGTGGCGTCAGCTCTAGTGCGGACAAAAACGGAAAAAGATCAAATTAAATACAGTCATGCGCAAGAGCATCAAGTAAGTGCAAGGCTTGCCTTTTGCCACGAGCTCCGACAGGCTAGATCAACTCGGTATCCACAATAGCATATACGAGATCACAGAGGCACAGGTCCCTGCCCAGGTGGTTAGGCTATCGTCGACCCAAGCTGGCAGGCGAATTCTCGACGAGGTTGGCATGGCTCCTAGGATAATGGAGGACCGGCGCATAACACTGACACGAGAAACGAGGGCGACCTACCTGGTGATTCCCTTCCCGCAGAACGTACATCCACAGCATAACGAGGGTAGACGTAAAGCCCGTGCACGAGCCATATTGAAGAAAGTTAGCGATGACAGAGACTCCGCGGTCTTGGTCGATGCGGCGCAGTACGGGAACAGGAGAGTGTTCGCGTTGTCGGTTGTAGACGGGCGGGGGCTGCTTCGCTCCTCGGCCTCGGTCAGAGCGGCCACCACGAGTATAGCAGAGCAAATTGAGGTTGCGCTGGCCTTGTCTGACCCAGAGCGTTCCTACATTTACACCGACTCGAGAGACGCAATCAGAGCTTTCGAATCGGGTAACCTCGCACGAGAAGCGGCCTCTATTTTAGAGAAAAGGGCTTGCCCCGGATTTCATTATATCACGTGGTTTCCCGCACACATGGGGACGAACGTTTTCGAGGGCTTCCCAAACCTCAACGAGCTTGCCCACGACCGTGCGCGAGAACTTACGCGCCGCGACGGTCTGGAGGCTACGGAGGGGCAGGAAGGGACTCAGCAGAAAGATCCACTCCTCACATTTAATGAAATTACTAAAGATTACCAACTTGGTCGGATAATTTATCCTCTGCCTCACCCGAAGCTCAGTAGAGGTCAGTCAGCTACACTTAGAATGCTGCAGACGAAATGTTTCCCGTCGCGGGGATTCCTCAGTAGAATGTACTCGAATGTGGACCCTAGTTGTCCCGACTGCAGTGAAACCTTTTGCTCAATGGCTCACATGCTCTGGCGATGTCCCGCGTTGCCTAACGACTTCGTCTCCAGCGAAGCCGAATGGGAGGAGGCCATCAAAAGCACGGTACGCCAAAAGCAAGCACGGGCTATCCAGAGGGCCCAGGAAAGAGCGGAGCGTCACGGCGTTCTGTCCTTTACGTGGGCGCGGCCAGCGGCTACAATGGCCTCCCGTTAGGAGGTCCTGACAGTAGCTCCTCAGAATTAAATAAAGTGCCTGCCTGCCTGCCTGCCTGCCTGCCTGCCTGCCTGCCTGCCTGCCTGCCTGCCTGCCTGCCTGCCTGCCTGCCTGCCTGCCTGCCTGCCTGCCTGCCTGCCTGCCTGCCTGCCTGCCTGCCTGCCTGCCTGCCTGCCTGCCTGCCTGCCTGCCTGCCTGCCTGCCTGCCTGCCTGCCTGCCTGCCTGCCTGCCTGCCTGCCTGCCTGCCTGCCTGCCTGCCTGCCTGCCTGCCTGCCTGCCTGCCTGCCTGCCTGCCTGCCTGCCTGCCTGCCTGCCTGCCTGCCTGCCTGCCTGCCTGCCTGCCTGCCTGCCTGCCTGCCTGCCTGCCTGCCTGCCTGCCTGCCTGCCTGCCTGCCTGCCTGCCTGCCTGCCTGCCTGCCTGCCTGCCTGCCTGCCTGCCTGCCTGCCTGCCTGCCTGCCTGCCTGCCTGCCTGCCTGCCTGCCTGCCTGCCTGCCTGCCTGCCTGCCTGCCTGCCTGCCTGCCTGCCTGCCTGCCTGCCTGCCTGCCTGCCTGCCTGCCTGCCTGCCTGCCTGCCTGCCTGCCTGCCTGCCTGCCTGCCTGCCTGCCTGCCTGCCTGCCTGCCTGCCTGCCTGCCTGCCTGCCTGCCTGCCTGCCTGCCTGCCTGCCTGCCTGCCTGCCTGCCTGCCTGCCTGCCTGCCTGCCTGCCTGCCTGCCTGCCTGCCTGCCTGCCTGCCTGCCTGCCTGCCTGCCTGCCTGCCTGCCTGCCTGCCTGCCTGCCTGCCTGCCTGCCTGCCTGCCTGCCTGCCTGCCTGCCTGCCTGCCTGCCTGCCTGCCTGCCTGCCTGCCTGCCTGCCTGCCTGCCTGCCTGCCTGCCTGCCTGCCTGCCTGCCTGCCTGCCTGCCTGCCTGCCTGCCTGCCTGCCTGCCTGCCTGCCTGCCTGCCTGCCTGCCTGCCTGCCTGCCTGCCTGCCTGCCTGCCTGCCTGCCTGCCTGCCTGCCTGCCTGCCTGCCTGCCTGCCTGCCTGCCTGCCTGCCTGCCTGCCTGCCTGCCTGCCTGCCTGCCTGCCTGCCTGCCTGCCTGCCTGCCTGCCTGCCTGCCTGCCTGCCTGCCTGCCTGCCTGCCTGCCTGCCTGCCTGCCTGCCTGCCTGCCTGCCTGCCTGCCTGCCTGCCTGCCTGCCTGCCTGCCTGCCTGCCTGCCTGCCTGCCTGCCTGCCTGCCTGCCTGCCTGCCTGCCTGCCTGCCTGCCTGCCTGCCTGCCTGCCTGCCTGCCTGCCTGCCTGCCTGCCTGCCTGCCTGCCTGCCTGCCTGCCTGCCTGCCTGCCTGCCTGCCTGCCTGCCTGCCTGCCTGCCTGCCTGCCTGCCTGCCTGCCTGCCTGCCTGCCTGCCTGCCTGCCTGCCTGCCTGCCTGCCTGCCTGCCTGCCTGCCTGCCTGCCTGCCTGCCTGCCTGCCTGCCTGCCTGCCTGCCTGCCTGCCTGCCTGCCTGCCTGCCTGCCTGCCTGCCTGCCTGCCTGCCTGCCTGCCTGCCTGCCTGCCTGCCTGCCTGCCTGCCTGCCTGCCTGCCTGCCTGCCTGCCTGCCTGCCTGCCTGCCTGCCTGCCTGCCTGCCTGCCTGCCTGCCTGCCTGCCTGCCTGCCTGCCTGCCTGCCTGCCTGCCTGCCTGCCTGCCTGCCTGCCTGCCTGCCTGCCTGCCTGCCTGCCTGCCTGCCTGCCTGCCTGCCTGCCTGCCTGCCTGCCTGCCTGCCTGCCTGCCTGCCTGCCTGCCTGCCTGCCTGCCTGCCTGCCTGCCTGCCTGCCTGCCTGCCTGCCTGCCTGCCTGCCTGCCTGCCTGCCTGCCTGCCTGCCTGCCTGCCTGCCTGCCTGCCTGCCTGCCTGCCTGCCTGCCTGCCTGCCTGCCTGCCTGCCTGCCTGCCTGCCTGCCTGCCTGCCTGCCTGCCTGCCTGCCTGCCTGCCTGCCTGCCTGCCTGCCTGCCTGCCTGCCTGCCTGCCTGCCTGCCTGCCTGCCTGCCTGCCTGCCTGCCTGCCTGCCTGCCTGCCTGCCTGCCTGCCTGCCTGCCTGCCTGCCTGCCTGCCTGCCTGCCTGCCTGCCTGCCTGCCTGCCTGCCTGCCTGCCTGCCTGCCTGCCTGCCTGCCTGCCTGCCTGCCTGCCTGCCTGCCTGCCTGCCTGCCTGCCTGCCTGCCTGCCTGCCTGCCTGCCTGCCTGCCTGCCTGCCTGCCTGCCTGCCTGCCTGCCTGCCTGCCTGCCTGCCTGCCTGCCTGCCTGCCTGCCTGCCTGCCTGCCTGCCTGCCTGCCTGCCTGCCTGCCTGCCTGCCTGCCTGCCTGCCTGCCTGCCTGCCTGCCTGCCTGCCTGCCTGCCTGCCTGCCTGCCTGCCTGCCTGCCTGCCTGCCTGCCTGCCTGCCTGCCTGCCTGCCTGCCTGCCTGCCTGCCTGCCTGCCTGCCTGCCTGCCTGCCTGCCTGCCTGCCTGCCTGCCTGCCTGCCTGCCTGCCTGCCTGCCTGCCTGCCTGCCTGCCTGCCTGCCTGCCTGCCTGCCTGCCTGCCTGCCTGCCTGCCTGCCTGCCTGCCTGCCTGCCTGCCTGCCTGCCTGCCTGCCTGCCTGCCTGCCTGCCTGCCTGCCTGCCTGCCTGCCTGCCTGCCTGCCTGCCTGCCTGCCTGCCTGCCTGCCTGCCTGCCTGCCTGCCTGCCTGCCTGCCTGCCTGCCTGCCTGCCTGCCTGCCTGCCTGCCTGCCTGCCTGCCTGCCTGCCTGCCTGCCTGCCTGCCTGCCTGCCTGCCTGCCTGCCTGCCTGCCTGCCTGCCTGCCTGCCTGCCTGCCTGCCTGCCTGCCTGCCTGCCTGCCTGCCTGCCTGCCTGCCTGCCTGCCTGCCTGCCTGCCTGCCTGCCTGCCTGCCTGCCTGCCTGCCTGCCTGCCTGCCTGCCTGCCTGCCTGCCTGCCTGCCTGCCTGCCTGCCTGCCTGCCTGCCTGCCTGCCTGCCTGCCTGCCTGCCTGCCTGCCTGCCTGCCTGCCTGCCTGCCTGCCTGCCTGCCTGCCTGCCTGCCTGCCTGCCTGCCTGCCTGCCTGCCTGCCTGCCTGCCTGCCTGCCTGCCTGCCTGCCTGCCTGCCTGCCTGCCTGCCTGCCTGCCTGCCTGCCTGCCTGCCTGCCTGCCTGCCTGCCTGCCTGCCTGCCTGCCTGCCTGCCTGCCTGCCTGCCTGCCTGCCTGCCTGCCTGCCTGCCTGCCTGCCTGCCTGCCTGCCTGCCTGCCTGCCTGCCTGCCTGCCTGCCTGCCTGCCTGCCTGCCTGCCTGCCTGCCTGCCTGCCTGCCTGCCTGCCTGCCTGCCTGCCTGCCTGCCTGCCTGCCTGCCTGCCTGCCTGCCTGCCTGCCTGCCTGCCTGCCTGCCTGCCTGCCTGCCTGCCTGCCTGCCTGCCTGCCTGCCTGCCTGCCTGCCTGCCTGCCTGCCTGCCTGCCTGCCTGCCTGCCTGCCTGCCTGCCTGCCTGCCTGCCTGCCTGCCTGCCTGCCTGCCTGCCTGCCTGCCTGCCTGCCTGCCTGCCTGCCTGCCTGCCTGCCTGCCTGCCTGCCTGCCTGCCTGCCTGCCTGCCTGCCTGCCTGCCTGCCTGCCTGCCTGCCTGCCTGCCTGCCTGCCTGCCTGCCTGCCTGCCTGCCTGCCTGCCTGCCTGCCTGCCTGCCTGCCTGCCTGCCTGCCTGCCTGCCTGCCTGCCTGCCTGCCTGCCTGCCTGCCTGCCTGCCTGCCTGCCTGCCTGCCTGCCTGCCTGCCTGCCTGCCTGCCTGCCTGCCTGCCTGCCTGCCTGCCTGCCTGCCTGCCTGCCTGCCTGCCTGCCTGCCTGCCTGCCTGCCTGCCTGCCTGCCTGCCTGCCTGCCTGCCTGCCTGCCTGCCTGCCTGCCTGCCTGCCTGCCTGCCTGCCTGCCTGCCTGCCTGCCTGCCTGCCTGCCTGCCTGCCTGCCTGCCTGCCTGCCTGCCTGCCTGCCTGCCTGCCTGCCTGCCTGCCTGCCTGCCTGCCTGCCTGCCTGCCTGCCTGCCTGCCTGCCTGCCTGCCTGCCTGCCTGCCTGCCTGCCTGCCTGCCTGCCTGCCTGCCTGCCTGCCTGCCTGCCTGCCTGCCTGCCTGCCTGCCTGCCTGCCTGCCTGCCTGCCTGCCTGCCTGCCTGCCTGCCTGCCTGCCTGCCTGCCTGCCTGCCTGCCTGCCTGCCTGCCTGCCTGCCTGCCTGCCTGCCTGCCTGCCTGCCTGCCTGCCTGCCTGCCTGCCTGCCTGCCTGCCTGCCTGCCTGCCTGCCTGCCTGCCTGCCTGCCTGCCTGCCTGCCTGCCTGCCTGCCTGCCTGCCTGCCTGCCTGCCTGCCTGCCTGCCTGCCTGCCTGCCTGCCTGCCTGCCTGCCTGCCTGCCTGCCTGCCTGCCTGCCTGCCTGCCTGCCTGCCTGCCTGCCTGCCTGCCTGCCTGCCTGCCTGCCTGCCTGCCTGCCTGCCTGCCTGCCTGCCTGCCTGCCTGCCTGCCTGCCTGCCTGCCTGCCTGCCTGCCTGCCTGCCTGCCTGCCTGCCTGCCTGCCTGCCTGCCTGCCTGCCTGCCTGCCTGCCTGCCTGCCTGCCTGCCTGCCTGCCTGCCTGCCTGCCTGCCTGCCTGCCTGCCTGCCTGCCTGCCTGCCTGCCTGCCTGCCTGCCTGCCTGCCTGCCTGCCTGCCTGCCTGCCTGCCTGCCTGCCTGCCTGCCTGCCTGCCTGCCTGCCTGCCTGCCTGCCTGCCTGCCTGCCTGCCTGCCTGCCTGCCTGCCTGCCTGCCTGCCTGCCTGCCTGCCTGCCTGCCTGCCTGCCTGCCTGCCTGCCTGCCTGCCTGCCTGCCTGCCTGCCTGCCTGCCTGCCTGCCTGCCTGCCTGCCTGCCTGCCTGCCTGCCTGCCTGCCTGCCTGCCTGCCTGCCTGCCTGCCTGCCTGCCTGCCTGCCTGCCTGCCTGCCTGCCTGCCTGCCTGCCTGCCTGCCTGCCTGCCTGCCTGCCTGCCTGCCTGCCTGCCTGCCTGCCTGCCTGCCTGCCTGCCTGCCTGCCTGCCTGCCTGCCTGCCTGCCTGCCTGCCTGCCTGCCTGCCTGCCTGCCTGCCTGCCTGCCTGCCTGCCTGCCTGCCTGCCTGCCTGCCTGCCTGCCTGCCTGCCTGCCTGCCTGCCTGCCTGCCTGCCTGCCTGCCTGCCTGCCTGCCTGCCTGCCTGCCTGCCTGCCTGCCTGCCTGCCTGCCTGCCTGCCTGCCTGCCTGCCTGCCTCCTGCCTGCCTGCCTGCCTGCCTGCCTGCCTGCCTGCCTGCCTGCCTGCCTGCCTGCCTGCCTGCCTGCCTGCCTGCCTGCCTGCCTGCCTGCCTGCCTGCCTGCCTGCCTGCCTGCCTGCCTGCCTGCCTGCCTGCCTGCCTGCCTGCCTGCCTGCCTGCCTGCCTGCCTGCCTGCCTGCCTGCCTGCCTGCCTGCCTGCCTGCCTGCCTGCCTGCCTGCCTGCCTGCCTGCCTGCCTGCCTGCCTGCCTGCCTGCCTGCCTGCCTGCCTGCCTGCCTGCCTGCCTGCCTGCCTGCCTGCCTGCCTGCCTGCCTGCCTGCCTGCCTGCCTGCCTGCCTGCCTGCCTGCCTGCCTGCCTGCCTGCCTGCCTGCCTGCCTGCCTGCCTGCCTGCCTGCCTGCCTGCCTGCCTGCCTGCCTGCCTGCCTGCCTGCCTGCCTGCCTGCCTGCCTGCCTGCCTGTCTGTCTGTCTGTCTGTCTGTCTGTCTGTCTGTCTGTCTGTCTGTCTGTCTGTCTGTCTGTCTGTCTGTCTGTCTGTCTGTCTGTCTTTTTATATCTAACCCCTCTCCCCCTCCCCGACCAACACACACACGCAAGCACTCACACTACCTTTTTCCCGTCAACGATTCCTACGCTAAGCATTCCCTACGTAGAGCATCGCGTAGAGGGCTGGGCATATGCCTGTAGAATTGAGGGCTCGTCATTAGAGATTTCGGCCTCATGTGCGTAGTTAAAGCAAGCGCGCATCGCTAAGTACAAATAGGTTGTAACGAGGCGCATAAACGCGTCGGTCGCGAATTCGAAGCCTGGACGGCACGTTCCATAAGTACGCATTTAAGGTTGCGTAATTGCGTGCGCAGTTGTGCAGCGCCGCGCACCATGCGATGGACCTGCGGTGCAGCCCGTGTAGCCGTATGCGTGCAGCCGTGTATAGAGAATGAAAAAAAACAACTAAAACTTGAGACCTGAGATACACGGTTCATTTGAATGCCTCGTCGATTGCTCATTTAATGGCCTTGTGAACGAGCGCTCGCTCGCCGGCGTTCATATTGCTGTTTGTTTCAAGGGCCGCCCGCAGTCATTGATGGCGCTCTCGCTGTATACGGTGAAACCCGTTTTTAATGAGCAGAATGCCGTGCCCAGAACGATATCAATTAACTGGGCACAGTCGAACCTATATATATAGAGAATTTTATGTCATATAGCATAGTGGCGTAAGGTTCGTGTCCTATTACAGTGAATGTCAGATCGCAGGACCGGATCCTGCATTCAGGAACATCAACCCGTATTCAAAAAAGCGCTTCGTACGCCTTTTCATCCATTTTCATTTCCATTAATTTATCATTCTGTAACTCAATTATTCAGTACAAGTAATTTCCCTTTGTCGTCCTTGGTGTCGTTCTTTGTTGGCTTCTTAGATATGATTAATAAAAATCTGGCCCTTCAGTTCCCTGTGTTCTCGTTGGAACGCTAACGTGATTCATAAAAGCAGGCGTCGCTCAATGGGGAAAACGAACATATACGGTTAGTGAGCCCTTTCGGCCAATTACAAAATGTTCTCGCGAAAGAAATCAATTGTGCATTCAGTCCATCGAACGGGTCGTGAAAAGTGGGGGCATGGCGCGCCTCAACTACGAACCTCACGGAGCGTGGCCAAGCAGATGAAGGACGCAACACTCATGAGTGCGGTGGCTTGGCAGCCAAAATTACAGCGAAAAGCGTTTACCATCTTGCAGCGGAAAAAAAAAGAAAAAGAAGGTGGAGATGGGGAGGGCAGAATTATTGCCCCGGTTGGTCGTGGACATCGGCGCCTAGAGTTTGTTCTGGTGAGTGTGCAGTTCGACACACATAATGTATTTACAGATCACATTTTCCAAGTCGTGTTTGTTTGGTATAGAACAGAATATCATTAACTGTTTCCGGTTTCTGTCATCATTGCGTTGTCCTTTATGTCTACGTGCATAATTTCCTCAATTTAATATATACGAGCTTGTTGGAAAATTGAAAAAGAAAGATCATTAATTGGGCTCAAAGATGAGTTGCTCGCGGTAGCGGCCTCGTTCTTTTTTATGAAACTGTAGTGCATGTCATAGTGGGCATTTGCCTATAAGGACGCCTTCGTAACAACCAGTTGCTGATATAGCGTGACTTAGGTGGTCTCGAGACCAAGGAATGAATGGCTACTGCCAACGTTCAAACTGGGAAGGTCAACATCTGAGTCGCTCTTCTAATTTACGTAATATTTGTTTGCTTTCACGTTGAGCGATTTTCCATATTTGTGATCAAGCAGCTCAAACGCAAAAGACCATAAAAAACATCGAGACAACTCTGCTTGTGTCCTATATTTGTGCGTAGTTTATTCTTTCATTTCTATGGACTAACCTTGCAGGGCACATGAGTGATGTATCTTGCTGTTCTCTTATTATGTTATTTGGGGCTCTCCTCATATACTTAGATGACAATCTCGTTGCAGTCGTCCTAATGTATAACTTGCGCTATCAGCTGTAGCAGCATGGACGTTCCTTCGTAAAGAGCTGTGACTTTATTCGCGGAGATTCAATAAAGAGACATGCGCGACTTTCAAGAAATCATCCCTTCACGACGAAAACAGTCGCAGACCTCCTCAGCTCGCCATCATGAGAGCCGCCGTTCCACTTACGCTTGAAGGCGGCAACAGGCTGCTGTCTTGTTAATTTCCATGGTGACAATCGGTCATGTCCAGAGAGAGCACGAATGATTCTGGGTGCAAGATCACTATTACGGAATGTTGAAAAAAAATAACAATCTGTGGTGGCCGAACATTGGAGCGGCTAGATTGTTTGGCGTGGCAAGATATTGGGTGAACAACAGCTAAACGTTATGATTTTTGCAAAGGGGAGTGCAGAAGCGTTGTGGAAAAAGGAGACCTGGACAGGAAAGATGGACGCTCTGCGCTCCCCTTTGCAAAAATAATGTCAAACCAACTAGCCCAACAACTTACTATTCTAAAGCTAAAATCTAAAAAGAGGGGGGGGGGGACATATAACGTGCGTTGAAAGAGAAGCGGCTATATTGCGCAGTAGCTATGCCAGGACATCGTAAATAGTGATGTTCGGAAGCAGATTAATGGGGCTTGGGACTCGTCTTTGGATTATGTCTACAGTAGCTGCGGTATCTTCCAAAGATCGAGGCAGTGTCATGTGTATAGGCCCGTGCAAAAGCTAAATAACTAGAGCTAGCTAGCGTTAATTCTGTGCTGCGTTGTCTCCTTAAAGGCGGAACCCAGAAGTTGGTTGGTTATTGGCGGATTAAGCAGCCCTATAACACATGGACACCCGTTTTGTGTTCTTGCTCTAACCCTGGACTCACTTGAGTGAGACAGAGCTGTCATAGATGAATTTTCTATAGCTTTTACTCGACTAAACGTGTTATTTTACTTATTACTCTACTTATTACTCGTTTTTTTTATTACAATGCGCTTAATCTTAGATATTAGTCGTATTAGCTAAGCATAAAATCAATACCAGCCAATTCACACAACACGCTTACATACAGAGGCTGCATTCTCCCGGCGTAAGCTGCAACGTGCGATTGTCTCACGTCGCCAAAACGCAGCTGTCGGGTGGGACGCCATTACATGCGTACAGAAAGCGATAAAAACATCGAGCTGAGTGGTACTGGAAAGGAATAATGATAAAATGAAGCCCATATAGAGATGCGATCTTTTCCTTTCATCAGGAAGCGACCTGCACCGTCTTTTAAAGGTCTCCTCGAGCAACATGTGTAGAAGGACATGATTTGATCGTTATACCAGGAGTACGAATCTATTTTGTAATTATTCGCTTATTGAAGTCGACGTACGGCTTACTTTAGGTCGACGCAATTCAACAACGTGATTGTCGCCAGGCCCACAAAGACACATATAATCTTCTAGAATGGCTTTATCGTGATGCGCGGAGACATTGGCTGAAATCGTCACTAGTGACCGAATTTTATTGCAAGATCAATTATATGGACACTCCAGGTTCATTTCTGCCGTCGCCGTCGGCAACCCCGTCGTCTTCGGCGTGATGTGCCGTATAAAGCCCGAGGGCGACAACATCGTCGCCGCGCGCAGTGTGCTGTATGCGCGAGTGAGAGCGTGCGTGGGTGATCCAACGATGGCGGCTCAATCTCGCGCCCGTAAGGGAGGAAAGCGAAGAGGAAGCGCGCTGTCTTCCGTCGCGCGCAATACACTGGGGACAGGAGAGAGTGGGGTGGGGGGCGTTCTATTCCGGCGCGCGCTGTGTATGGCGCGAGCCCTATTTCGAAAGCGATCTGGGATGGGGCCATAGTGCGCCGAGTGCTTACAGCTTCGTGTGGGCTGTTTTTTCGCCGCTTAATTCACGTTGAAGCGGGAGGCTGCAGGAAAGTCAATTCGCTCACTGCTGCTGCCGCGCTTCCTCACTCGAGTGTGTTTACAGTGAATTTCCGCAAACATCGAGTGAGATGTGTTAACGTTTGCTTGTGCGCGCGGGACGCCATGCTTGTTAATTTAGTTAGTAAACGAATGTTTACATGCTTGTACGGCTGATAAAACCACTATCCTTGCTTCGAATAGCTTCCTACTAATTTGCTACCGCAAGCGATGCTTCGCCTTTCGGGAGAAACTGCGACTTTCTTTTTTCAAGTTGCTGTAGTTTTTGAACTGCTATCAACGAAGATATTGCGTCAATTATGGAAATTTAGCGCCTACGTGATATGGTGCAGAAAATAGAACAACATGCACGCGTGAGTTGTGTGCGTTCTGGTAATCTTCGAAGCTTGTATTCTGATGTACTAGTACTCGATGCTTTGTTTGCTGACTATTTAATTTCCCACGTGAGCAATCACCTCGGAATTATAAGTCATTCCGGCGAACGGCAAGGCAAAGTCGCGATAAGAGCACATAGACACAAATACATCTAGGGATCATAAATTTCCTCTAGATAGCGTCGCGTGTTGCTATCATTGTTGCATACACGTACCTCTACAACGGTTTCCTAGCCACAGCGGCCTTTTCTGAAAAGTGAGTGAGCCCGTCCGATGACGTGGCGAGCAGCACGATAGCGAAGCGATTATTTCTGCTTGAGTGGCGATATTGAGAGCATTTCGCATAATCCTTCTGCGCACAGTGTGCAAGCAGTGAGCCCGTATAGCTTAGCAAAGTGATCAATCTAGTATTCTGTAAATCTAGAGCGTGATTCAAATTCTTTTTCCGAACTGGTCGCCTCAAGAGCAGTTTCGTCACTTTTGTCTCAAATGTTACGATAGACGAGCTTATTTCACTTTCACCATTTAATGTCTACACGTGTCACGCCAGTGAGCAGCATCAGGACGTGTGTCATGTGTAATTCAGCTGTCTGCTCTTGCACAACGCACAGAACGTGATCGAGGTAGCCCGATGAAAACAAGTTTTTTTCCTCCAATATTTTGCTACTTAAAAGAAGAAAAAGAACAAGGCGCTATTTCTTTACACCGCTATTCATGGCGCGTGCACTGAAAACTGGGAATAAAAGCTCGGCGCCTTTAAAATGGACGAACTCGCTGTCTCTGTAACGATGAAGCTCTTAATGGTTTCGTAACCACCTAGAAAGTTCCTTTCACAGTTTTCTGGTGGCAGATTTTCTGTCTGACGGAAGTGGTTTGAATTCCAGCGCTGAACAGCGGGAGTGATGAGATCAAATTTTATGCCTTATCTACTCCCATCCTTCCTTTTCTAGAGCGAACCTGTTTACGTGACAGACCTGTATGAATCAATATGCGTGGTCTCGTAGGAGGGGGGGGGGAGGCATCTGGGCTGGCTAACGTATATGTATATTATATATATATATATATATATATATATATATATATATATATATATATATATATATATATATAAACGCAGGAAAGAGACGACGAACTTTTTGGAAGACTTCTTTTACTTAACGTTTTCGGCTGGTGGACCAGCCTTCGTCAGAGTACAGTAACGCATGTACAACACATACACAGCTTTAAAGGCACCGTATCACGAGCAGAGGGCGCGCTATCTACACTGACTAGACCATACACTGCGCATCATAAATCATAATCATTGCACATTATAAATGATTATCGATGACACGCATTTTGGAAAATACAAAAAATGAAATGCAGATGTGTTCACGATACAATACATACAAACATGACTCTCAAATAAGTGCCAGTGGTTACAATGGTTATGTGTAGTGAAAACAGAATGACTTACACATGCAGATACAAAGGCGTGATGTTTAGCACATGGCATCTCTAAGTGCAACCTCGAATTATCTAAAAATTGATATGTTAACGTACAACTTCGACCCACAGCGACATACGTCAAAAAGCCACATGTAAAATAGGAGACAGAAAAAAAGCGCTGAAATCATGTGTGTACACTTTGTGGGAAGTGTATATTTGTGCTCAATCTAAAGTTAGACAGGTTAGTTTTCCTTTGTTTTCATTTATTCCAGACGAGACAGTGTTAAATTTGTGAATCAGATAAGATTGGCGAAGCTCGCGGTCATGGTTGGTGCGGAATCCAGATTCGAGTATTGTTACTTTGAGATTATTAAATGAGTGGCCCGGCATGTTAACATGTTTCGAGAGTGGTAGATTTGGTTGGGATTTGGCATGTGACCTGTGGTTGTTAAAACGGATCCTGAAAGGTGTTTCAGTCTGGCCTATGTATTGCATGTGGCAAGTGCCGTACTCGAGCAAGTAAACTACGTTATATGAATCACAGTTGAAACTGCCTTTAATAGTGAACATGAATTGGCTGGCTGTACTGGTGACAGTCAATGTAGGCGTTATATGAGCGCAGACTTTGCAACGTGGTTTATTGCAGCGGCTGCAACCGGTCGGGTTATAAGTGGCGATTTTTGAGGACGTTAGTATGTCACCTATGTTTTTCGAACGTCTATACACGACACCAGGTGGCTCAGGAAAAATGGCTTTTAACCTGTCGCTTTGGGTAAGAATGTTATAGTGTTTGCGGAGTATGCCTGAGACCTTAGGGTTAGATGCGGAATGTGTGAGTATCAAATTAGCCGACTGGGAGCCACTGGGCTTGTTTCTGCCTTTAAGAAAGTCCATCCGGTCATATCCTGCCGCTCGGTGTATCGCGTCATCGATCATCTTCTCTGGATATTTACGGTTGAGAAGTTTCTTTTTGAGTTCCTGGCAACAAGAATTAAAATCGCCTTCTTCGGAACATATGCGCTTAAAGCGCTGTGCCTGGCTATATGGAATCGCAGTCTTACAATGACGCACGTGGCTGCTTTCAAAATGAAGAAATTGATGATTATCAGTTGGCTTTTTGTAGAGTTTTGTGATTAGGCGTCCATCGGCAATGGTAATCGTGACGTCAAGGAAGTCTACAGAAGTCTACATATATATATATATATATATATATATATATATATATATATATATATATATATATATATATATATATATATATATATATTGTCACGAAAAGACAAATGAAGATGCACCCGGCGTCGGCGAGACAGACAGTTGCACAAGATGGCGTACACAAAACTCAAGCCGGCGTCCTCAGCCTCTACTTCTTCTTCAGCGCCCACCTCTCGCCGAGCGCGCATTCCAGTCACTTCTTTCTCAGCGCTGGCGCGTGACACCTAGCGGCATTATTCCCCCGCCAAAAGAAAAGCGTCGACCCCGATGCTTACCATACTGCGATGCTTACTAAAAGAAAGTGGAAGTTGGAAGTCGTATGACATCGGGTTGGCGCCGCTTTCACGCGCGAAATATGGCTTGAGGCGAATAACATGCACTATTTCCGGGTGATGCTGTCGACGCCGAGGCGACGGGGCACCGTCGGGAATGACCTCATAGTTCACTGCACTAAGGCGGATCACTTTGTAGGGCTCAAAGTATCTACTAAGCAGCTTCTCAGATAATCCCTGGCGACGGATTGGAGTCTACACCCAGACTTGGTCACCTGGCTGGTACTCGACTTGCCGATGTCGAAGGTTGTAGCGTCGTGCGTCTGTACTCTGCTGCTTCGTGATGTGTATGCGCGCGAGTTGACGAGCTTCCTCTGCGTGTTGAGTAAGTTGCTCGGCGTCGGAAGTGATGCGTCATTGCCGTGGGGGCGCATTGCGTCTAGCGTGGTCTGGACCTCGCGCCCGTAGACAAGACGGAACGGTGTGAATCGTGTTGTTTCCTGAATGGCAGTGTTGTACGCGAATGTAACATACGGCAGGACTTGATCCCATGTTTTATGCTGGACGTCTACATACATAGGCAGCATGTCAGCAATGGTTTTGTTTAGCCGTTCCTTCAGTCCGTTGGTCTGCGAATGATAGGCAGTGGCCTTGCAATGCTGCGTGCAGCTCAACTCGAATATGTCCTCTATCAGTTGGGCTGTAAAGGAAGTTCCTCTGTCGGTGATGACGTATGATGGGGCACCATGTCTGAGGACTATCTAATCGATAAAGAACTGGGCAACTTCGTAGGCCGTGGCACGTTGTACAGCCTTCGTCTCGGCGTAGCGTGTTAGATAGTCTGTGGCGACTATAATCCACTTGTTTCCGCTGGCTGACAAGGGTAAGGGTCCCAGAAGGTTCATGCCGATTTGATCAAACGGCGTGCTAGGTGGTGCGATGGGTTGGAGTAACCCCCCAGGTTTCAAAGACGGTGATTTCCTGCGTTGACACTCACGGCAGCTTTGCACGTAACGCTTCACCGTGGTAGAAAGTCTGAGCCAGTAGTACGTCTGGCGTACTCTTGCAAGAGTACGTGAAAATCCCAAGTGTCCAGACGTGCGTTCATCATGGCAGGCTAGGAGAATGTCATCACGGAGGGCGGCAGGTACGACCAATAGATACTCTTTGTCGCTTCTTGTACTTCTTGTAGAGGACACCCTTTCGGAGGCAGAAGGTCGATAGATTGCGAGGGATGGAAGTCCTCCATGTGCAGTGGGTCAGCGCTGGTCCCATAATCGAGAGGGTCATATTTGGGTGTACGTTGATGCGTCGTTGCTTAATGCTCATAAACTATTCTCAGTGACGCTTACTGCTGCCATGATAACGTCTTCGACTACCGCATAAATGCTTCCAACGCGCAAGCTATTGCTTTGCGAAGGAAAATAGAGAAGTGGGCTTGTCCGCACAAGACGTGTCATTGCGGCGAAGGAACCTTCCAAAAATGTTTTCGGTTACGCCTGAGCATACTTCGAAACGGCTTTCAGGTTCCCACGTACAGGCACGAATAAGATGAAACGTATCGAATACGCCGCTATGGGCGCGTGCATGCAGAACACTGCGCGCCTCATTTGGAGCCGCGACAGATGTCACATATGGTGCACGCGCTCCAAGTCTCTGGATGGCTTGGGGGTCCTCCAGTCTCCATAGCTTGGAGCGCCAGCACTGGCCACTCTGTTGACACGTTAAAATGCCCGAAAACATTAGACAAGATCGCGGTATGGTATGGTATGGCAAAACTTTATTGAGCTCCTGCAGATCGTGAGTCATCACGAAGCGAGCCGCTCCCACGTGGGAACTGGAAGGCCAGGCCTCTCGGCCGCATCGTGGGCCTGCTGGACAGCCCGGAGTTGGTCAGCCAGAAGAGGACTGCAAAGAACCGCCTCCTATCTGGCCGAGCTGTTATCGATGATAGAGCGTGACCGGGCACACCGCCAGAATATGTGCTCTAACCTGGCTATTTCTCCACAATCGTGGCAAGTACCATCGGTGTAAGTATCCGGAGAGAGAGAGAAATAACGTTTATTTGCACCCGCAAAAAGAGCCCCAAGGAGGCAAGAGTCTTCCTGTCTCCTCGGCTTACTCCTCCCCTTTCAGCTGGCTGATGCTCCTTGGAGCTCAGCGGTGTCCAGGGCCATGCGGATGACTTCTCTTTGGTCAGCTTCCTTTGAGCTGGTCATTAAAGTCTCCCAGGATTGTCTATCCCTACCTGGCTTATTGTATCTAGGACATGTCCATAGTATGTGGATCATGTCCGCCTTTGCCCCGCAGTGTTTGCAACTCATGGCCTCAATGCTATCGTGCCATCTCTTCAGAATGTAAGGGTTGCAGATCACCCCCGCTTGGAGTTGCCTCCATGTTATCTCTTCCTGCTTACTTAGTTTCTTATGCGCCTCTGGCAGTGTTTTCCTTCCCATTCTATAATAATCGAGAATTTCGCTGTAAGTGTTTATACCTTCCTCTTTTTGTAGGGGCTCCCTGGCTGTAGAGGCTGCATTGGTGGACCGGTAAATAAGCTCTCGGGCCAATGCATGCGCTTTCTCATTGCCGGGCAAGCCTTCGTGGGCAGGAGTCCATATAAGGTTCACTAATTCTTCTGGAATTGGTCCTTTCTCCAATATGTTGAGCGCCTCTTTGGAGATTCTCCCTGCGGTATAATTCCTGATAGCTGTTTTGGAATCTGACACTATGATTTTCACCCCTTTTTGAGTCAAAGCTAGGGCTATGGCCACCTCCTCTGCAACCTCCACACTGTTTTGCGGGGTACTGCAGCTCTTTGAGTTCTCACCGTTAACCTGTGTCGTCACTGAGACAAAACCTCGTCTGCTTTCATATTCTGCTGCATCCGTGTAGAACACCCCTTGCTGTTTATCTAGTGATTTTTGTAACGCTTTAACCCTGTCTTTCCTCCTGTCCTGGTGGTGAGTGGGATGCATATTCTTCGGGAGTGGTGGTATGCGTATCCTGTAAGTATCCGGAAAGATTTTACGTAAGAGCGACGGATTGGGATACGTATTCGTTTGTAGTAGACGGAGCCTTAGTGCTTGCGCTCTATTGAGGTTCGGATGAGGAACAAAGTAGGTTCTACGGCTGAGATATTAGTGTAATAGTAGTGTAATAGTGTAATAGTAATCTCGTTGATCGTAGTTTCTACATTTATTTACAGATAAATCTTACATATACAAGTAAACTGAAATTCATAAAAGAAGAGGTGATGGTGGCACGAAGTAATTTTATTCGTGCTTAAACAAAATATTTCTCGTGGATTGAAGGAAAACGTGTTTCTTTAAGTAGTCCGATGTTCTGGTGATTCTCAACTCTGATGCGTTTTCTAGCCCTGCCAAGATAATGTTGGTCTTTGTCTGCTGAACCCTGTCGGTCATGCGAAGATTTTACGCGTATTCTATGCCTAAAGATTCAAAATAATTTCAGGTAAGCAAGCAATATTAGGCGTATTAGGCGTAATTTAGGCGTAATTCTACCACATTTAATTTCATTTAACTATTTCCCCAGGACAGGGTAGCCAGCCGGTGCTTACGCTGGCTAACTTACTTTCCTTTCCCTTCCTTTGTTTATCCTCTCCTTGAGAGGTATTTACATGAAACAAGCATGTTCATTTTTGTCGTTAGTTGTAGCGAAACTCCCTAAGAGTTGTTTGAAACCGGAGCACGGCGTAATACGTAGAAGATATGTTTTAAGCCAACAAGGCCCCGATTTTAGTTTCTACATCTTCCTCGCGTACTGTGTGCAGCACTGTTTTGAAATGAAATGAAACGTTTTAGCGCCTTGTTGCCTGTTAAACTGACTTATTACATTGCAAGAGCAACAAGAAAAAGGAAAGAATGCCACAAATTTCACCGGACATGACTGAATTGAAATTGAATTCGCGGGTGTTAAGTACCAAAACCAAAATTTGATTATGAGGCTCGCCGTAGTGGTGGGCTTTGGATTAATTTTCACGCGACATGACTTCACGGTTATCTCATGGAACGGGACATTAGGAACAGACAAGCAGGCCTTCCATATGTGGAACTCGAGACTGAAAGAATCATTTGATTCCTGTTTTATGGCGCCATGTGTCCGACAGTGGTTAATGCACCTTTGTAAGGTGAAGCTCGTGCTTACATTATCTTACATCTTAAAATGGCGCATATACGGGATATAGGGATTTTTTTTTTCAAATCCTAAAGGGAAGCTAATTTGAGCTGTAAACTACCCTTCTGCAATACCAACAAATGCACTCTTAGCGTGAGTGCAGGATTGGAGATCCAGAAAAGAAGCAATAATGAAAGACGGGGGGCGACGCCATCTTGGAATTCCCGCACTAGTACGGCATGGCGTCACGGATGTTGACAGCGTCTGCTTGGGCCTAGTTATTTTTTTGTCAGAAAATACCGACTGTGCTGTATTCTGAAAGAACCCACGACTGAACTTGGCAAGTTTCAATAAGCATTACTGCGCAGGAGCGGTCTATATATGAGAAAATTGATTGACACCCATGACGTCACATTCAGATACCAGCGCTAGGATTTCGGCACGAAGTTTAGAACACAGACCTCTCACATTCTTTTGTCTGCTACCTGTTACAACAAAATTAACGAAAGCGCAACTTGAAAGGATAGTTGATCTGTATAAACGGTTTTAACGTGTCTGTTTGGTGCCCCTTTATGAGAACATTTAAGTCTGCGGTAGCAGATAGCACGAATCTATTGGTTGACTGGGATCTCTAAAAGAAGCGGACATTACTTGTACAAGATGTTCAACGACCATTTCTGACTAACTAGCAAAATTTTACTAAATAACATTTTATCAAAACATCAGGGCACATATTGCAATTTCCTAATTCAAGCCGGTGACGTCTAAAGGCGCCTCTACTTGGAACAAATGTCAAAACTACCCGCAGTTCCGAGATAACCACCGTCAAAGTTGACGCAAAATGCAGTGCTTCTAACAAACACCTTGTTAAGCAGTATCTAATAAATTTAACTGGAACCAAAGTGCATTTCGCCGTCCAATTTGAAAGCTAGAAACTAGTTAGTGCAAGCCTTAGAATTGCGCCTCACTGGACATGTTTTTGCGAACACATTGGCTCCAGTTTGCCAGGTTCAAAGTGTCCCGAAGTGACTAGTTCAAAGCTTTTTTTAGTGAAACACTGTTAATGAAACAACTATGTATTTCAATATTCTGTGTAAGTGTCGGGCTCTTCGAGTGATCCAGATCAAGGGTACACACCCTATATAGTCAACGCAACTTTTTCGAGCGAGCATTGTACGGTTTTAGATTGGGCAGCTTTGAATGGCTGAGGAGCTGTTCGGAAAGTCGGAGCTTGAGGTTTCATTACTGGACAACGATAATTCATTGAATGCCATCGAATGACGTACTACCTTTTCTTTTTCAAAGCTGTAACGTCGTTTTTCTTCACGTAACAAGAAACGTCTACCTAGACAAGCACTGCAGCCAAAATCATCTGCCGAAGTCACCGTCCCTGATTCAAGCTTTTATTATAAACCGAAAGAAACGTTGAGTTATGTTTCAAATGTCTTTCTGTACAGAGTTTGTTCTAATACGTAACCTGGGCTCTTACTTTTCTGTGTTATGGAACACAAATATTAAAACAAGAAGGTTTATGCAGGACAGATAAAGCATGACATCCAGTGCGACCGCAAAAGCTGAGTGGCGACGTAGCATGATTCATTTACGCATACACTTTAATAGTTTTGAATTTATGTAGAGGTTCATATTTATGTACTGCCTTTCATTCTCGGTGGTCCGAGCACAGCGTAAGACATGTACCGTGAATCTCTCTCCTCACGTTTCTTCCTTTCGGAGACAACACTGAACAGAAGTAAACCGCGCGATTTGCAGCGAGAAAACGTTGAGCGAGAAGTTGATTCCGAGGATTGCGCGAATTTGCAAGACAATCTGAATGGGTGCGTAGCACACGGGAGTAAAGCACGGCGACAAGAAGGAAGCAAATACGCAGGATTTACGCAGGATATACGCAGGATACGCAGCAAATACGCAGGACATAAAAGGAAGAAACGGGCGTCCACAGCCATCGGTGGAGCCCGAGCTCCAGGGCGCGACCTGATGGAGGCGACTCACCTGAAGCTCCGGCGCACGCAGCTGGGGCGCGGCTCGGTGTCGCCACGTGCGGTTCGGTGGCGCGGCGTGGGTTTTCTGGCAGAGGGCCTCGGACGCGTTGCTGTGACGACCGGGGGGTCCGAGAACTGCAGCCATGCAGAACTGCGACCCGCGCTCCGCGCCGCTGAACTCAGCCGCGCTCGCGGTAGCGCCGGCCCTTTGCTGCATTTCGGCGAACTGCCTCGTCGCTTGTGGCGGCGACAGTCAACGAAATGCCCAGGAGCCGCGGTCAACCGACGCATGCCTACGAAACTGTTGCGTGCGCGTTCTGTGACGGGACGGAACTTCCTCGTTACGCCCTGTGGCGCGCGTGGTGTCGTGTATAGTTGTGCGATGCACCTACCGACGATTACTCGGCCGCGATAGCGTTCTGCTGCTGATGGCGAAGTCGTGGGTTCAATTCCCGACCGCATTCCCGAGAAGGCAGGATGTAATATTCTCTGTGTGGTTAGGCTTCAATGGCCAGGAAAAAAAATGACAGCAGACTTGTGCGACTTTGCAGAACCACAACTTAATTTTCAGCGAAGCTGTTTTTTTCGAACGGTTGCAATAAAAGTTTCAGTTGTCTGTAACTATATCACATGCTTTAGAACATTAGCCTTATATGTTCCGTTTGAAGGTTTGCCTACATATAACGCTTTGGTTAAGGCATTTTTACAAAGGCTATAACTCATTTACAAACATTTGCTGTGCCAGAACATTGGCTGTAGTGTATCTCTCTCTCCCCCATCCCCCTTGATTCTTCATAAATATGATGTCGGTTGCTTTCACAGTTCTTCCAGGGCAGCGGAATGAATACTGCGTTGTTCTTAAAACAGTCATAACGCTCCCAAGGACCTGCATACGTAATTTATAGAGTAGGCCGTAATTAACCCCCACATGTCGAACTTTGGCTACACGTTACCCCTAACCTACCCCTTATTTTCAACAAAGCAAGGTGCATTCTTTAGTTCCCCGGCGACACTGGAGAAACCAACTAAGGCGCTCGTATGACACATGAAAATACAAAAAAAAAGAAAACAAGGGTTCGGTAATTATTTTTACCGCTTTAATTTAGGCCAAGATCGCGAAAGTTTCGCCGCACAATACACTTAAGCGTCCCTCTAAATTCAGGGAATTTGAAGTTGCTGTCATTCGTAGTTATTTTAGGAGTCAGGGAAGCATTGCACATGGTGGCAGTATGACACTTGGGAACGCTTGAATAAGTAACTTTCTACATAGGCTGTAATTAACTTAAACAGGCTAACCATTTATCGCTCGTCACTCGCAACATGTTTTTTTTCTTTAGCGAAATATAAGCATCGTGCCTTGCACACTTCTCCGAGGAGAGCGGGTAAAAGCAACTAAATGCCTCACATTTCGCATAAACATTGTGTAAGGGCGAGTAACCAGTATTTATTTTCCAAGGACCTAATTAGCATAGACACTTCAAACCCATTTCTTCACAATATGAAAAATCTCTGCCGTTTTCGGTACTCCAAGAGAAGCGGAGAAACGTTTGAAGCGTTTCATATAACGCCTTTACACGGCGCAAAAATGAGAGTTTAGCAACTTTAGTTCAACTGCTAATTGAGACAAGAACTTAAGACTTATCCTGAAAGTTGTCCCTAGTAATCCCCACATATCTTCAAAATGTAAACTTTATCAGTTTTCTAGTTCTTTTTAGAAAAGTGTGAAAACTGCTATATATCGTTATCGAACGATTCTAATCGCATTTAAAAGCAAATATTAATAACATATATGCATTAACAGAATGTAGCATCAACAAAAAAAATTGGAGGACGCTTAAGCTTCGCCTTCAAGAGTGGAACGCGATAGCGTTCCCGTCGACCCGCCAATGGGTGTAAGACAATGGGCTACAGGGCAGCCATCACTTACGAGGCGCCCCGCATCAGACGCGGTGAGCGTCGAGCCATATGGTCGAGCAACGCGGCGTTCGGCGCAGCAACGAAACGTGCGCCTGAGCAAGCGGAGCGAACCAAAGAACTCGGTATCCCGGAGGGGGAAATGATGCACGCCAGCCAAACGCCGTGATCGGCACGGGCAGAGAGATAGAGAGATAGTGATCTAAAGAAAGGAAGGACGCTTTATTCTACAGAGGGAGCAAGGCAAAGCGTTGTCAGGGGAGAGAGTCCGAGCCGCGACAGCTCCAATGCGCGCGTGGCGCGCCATCTGTCGGGGCAGCGCCGTACATGGAGAGGAGGGGGTCTTCTGTGTTTGCCGCAAGATGGCTCTCCGTGTGCGGAAAGCGCAGAAGAAATGCAGCGAAACGCACTTCGCTACTCGTGTAATTGCGACTTCTGTAAGTTACATGTTCATAATTACCGATATACACCACAGTATAACTTTCCACGGCTCGTTTCGAAGGCAACACCGCATTCACTAGAGGCGCGTTTGTACCTTTTGGAAGCATCGAAATCGTGGCTGAGTGGTAGCGTCTCCGTCTCACACTCCGGAGACCCTGGTTCGATTCCCACCCAGCCCATCTTGGAAGTTGCTTTTTATTTATGGAGTGCCTGCCGTGATTTATCGCTCATGGTCAACGCCGCAAAACGCCGACACCGACACCGACGCCGACGACACCGGCTTTTCTGCGACACGAGCTCCTTAACGCTATCGCGTTAAAAAGGAAAATTCTGACGTGGTCAGTATCGTTCCTGCCAGAGTATTCCATCGTCCCATAGCCCTATATTGGTCAGTAAGACACGTGCGGAGTTCTTCCCCCTGTTTAAAATATTTCAATGCCGGAAAATGTAAAGCTGAGCCTTAAGAATCCCCGGCATCCCAAAATTGTAAACACGGTACATAGGCAAGAGGAAAAAAGTAACAGAAAGCAAGCGCAAGAATATCAACAGTGGTCGAAAAAGGCATGTCTCAGGCTTCATCTTCCTGTGAACCTCTACCTTGTTTCAAGCGCACAAATAGTGCGACTACATACGCCAGCATTGGAAGCATGGTCGAGTAGCTGTGACAATCACATATTACACAGGGCAAAGTCCTCAGCAGGCCTTTCAAGCTTACGAACTCATACATAAATCTGGTTGCAGAGTGGACAGCAAGGCCGCGTCATAAGTCAACAACGACGACGACGACGACGAGGACGACAAAGCTGTATTATTATTATTATTATTATTATTATTATTATTATTTGCAATGAGGCAGGAAATGTTGTTTTATAATAAGGTCGTTTGCAAGTAATGATACATGATTTATGCAAGACAGTTCTTCGCATAGACAAATGCTATAGGGCGCTGAATTGCAATGTCTTGAAGCCTATATGCGAATGTTCATAAGAGGAGAAGGGAGGGTTAAAAACGTTTACAAGTGTAAGTATACAAAGTCATACTGGTTGTCCAACCTCTTGCTCTCACTGCAAGGCTCGGCGCGAAAGGAAGAATAGGAGCACGTAGGCGCCTGCACTTCAGCTACTTCTGTCAATGCGAACGATATCTAGCGCAAACCATCGTAATCGTCTTGCGGCACAACCTTCCCAAAATCACTGGGGTAATCTTGAGGGCTCGACACCGCGGTGAGGATGCCACGATTACAACCAATGCTCTTTCAGGTCACTGTTTACTGGGCTGTGTGCTGCGGGCTGCTGGGCTCCTTCTGGCTTGCTTCGGTTCCTGTGCCTTGTTACAGTCCAGCATCATCGTGTTCGACGCCTAATCTTCGCGCAGTGAATTGTTTCGCCTGCTGGCAAAACTGAAACTCCTCCTTGTTGACCGACTTTTCCTGTGCTGCGCACACCGGACTCGTCTTGGCTTGTACCCGATTCCCGGCATCTGCACTTGCGACCTTTGACGCTTGGTCTTCCAGCCTTGGATGGAAATGACCTTCTCATTTGGCAACATGCCTCTTCCGTCACGATAGACGGTCTGCGCAATACCGGGCACAAGCGTCAGTTTGTCATTTGCCGGTCTGGGATCGCTTACGGCCTTTGCTACGCTATGCCACGCTTACAGCCTCTGCTCTTTCAGGTTAGTTACTTTAATAATGCTTCTTGTATAAGACGTAGCAACCGTTGCTTCCTTTCGTTGTCGTGCCCACCAGAGCTTAAGGGTTTGTTAAAGCGACTCTTGTGTCGTGCGTATGTATGTAGTAGCATGCGTGAACTTTCATTAATGCTAGCGGGTGATGTGGAGTGGAATCCTGGTCCTATGAGTAAGTCGGAGGCCGACGCATTCGCGCTTGCCCTTAATGAAATACGTGACCTCAAGGAAAGCCACGAAGCTTCACTTTCTAAACATGCTACCGCCGAGATAGAAATTAAACAGCTGAAGCGCAAAGTAGAAATGCTTGAAAAAGCCAATGTTGCACGTCTTGCAGACGGGGCTGGTGCAGTTGCTGACGCCCTTCGTGTCTTGCCTGACAAATTGAAAGCGGATGACAACGAAATTAAAAGTTTAAGCACCAAGGTGAATTCCCTGGAAGAAATCAATGCTTCTCTGTTTGGGACCGCACCTTCTGGTTCGGCTGACGTTTTACTTGATGTGCCGTATCGGCTGTCGAAAATTACGAATAAGTGCGATGATGCGGAAAATAGGTTGCGTTGGTCTAACCTTCTCTTTTTTTTAACCTAGATGACGACCCCATTGAAAATTGGGCAGTCCCAGAAGATAAGGTAGTGAAATTTTGTTCCGGTCACCTGGGCATTTCCGCAACAAGTTCGCAATTAAAGCGAGTGCACAGGCTGGGCAGATTTATCACGGATAAACAAAGGCCTGTCATCGCCAAGTTTACCTTTTTCAGGGACAAAGAACCGATTTTGTCAAATGCACGTAGGATCCCCTTTTTACATATGCGAAGCTTTTTCTGTGAAAACGCGACAAGCCCACCGAAAGCTTCTGGAATGCGCAAAGGCCCAAAACAAACCATTCAAGCTATCCGTGGATAAGCTTCACATTGATACTAATACCTACGTTTCTGATAATTCTAACAACGCAGTTGTGCTGTCTACGAGACAGCGTCAGGCTAACACGCGCACGCGTAAGCGGAGTCATTTAACGTCACCGTCCTTATCTGTGTCTTTTACTAACATGAGTTGTGTTCTTATTTAGACATTCTTATTTAGATGTTTAGATGAAATATTATCCGCAAGACTTGCTTCTGACTTACTAGACATAATCCTAAAAAATTCTGGAAAATAATTTCTCCCCATAATAAGTCTTCTATTCGCATTATAATACACTATCCAAACAATTTCCACTTTCTGATGAAGGTTCTGCGGTTGCTTTCAATGCATATTTCGCGTCTGTTTTTACACAATAAGACTGTTCCAATGTGCCATTTGTTCCTGAACATTCCTTCCCTTTCATGGCTCCGATCACCATCACTGCCGAAAGTATCGCGAACCTCATCACGAATCTTAGCTTCTGCTTCAGCTGGCATTGATCACATCAACTCTAAAATACTGAAGAATACTGATATTTCCAGTCACTTTCTGTGTCTTCTCTTTAACCAGTCTGTATTCACAGGTGAGCTGCCTAAGGACTGGAAGATCGGTAACGTAGTTCTCTTATTGAAATCCGGTGACAAGCACTCTCCCTGTAATTATCGACCCATCTCACTAACATGCATATGCTACAAATTACTTGAACTTATTATAGCTTCTCATATGTACGGTCACCTTGAATCAAGTAACTTTTATGCGAAGCATATTACGAGAGCTCAACCCAGCTCCTCAGGCGCGGCGGTGTCGCCTTCAATGACCTTTGACCCCATGCCATACCACGTGACACCGTGACGTCACGACAGAGGAGAAACGGGGCTCCAACTCGCGCCGTCGCTCGCGGCGTCGCGGCGGTATATAAGCAGCTGCGCTTGTTTCTAGGTGGCTTTGGCTCAACTCTTGCAAGATGGGCTGGGTGGGAATCGAACCATGGTCTCCGGAGTGTGAGACGGAGACGCTACCACTGAGCCACGAGTACGATGCTTCAAAGCGGTACAAAAGCGCCTCTAGTGAATGCGGTGTTGCCTTAGAAACGAGCTGTTTCTAAGGCTCAGGCGTGCGTCGCTTGCTCAGGCGCACATTTCGTTGCCGCGCCGAACGCTGCGTTGCTCGACACTCACCGCGTCCAATGCGGGGCGCGTAGTCGCTGCGCCGTAGCCCATTGTCTCACACCCCTTGGCGGGTCGACGGGAACGCTGTCGCCCCTTACAAAAATTTTTATAGAAAGTCCATAGACAGTCCATAGACATTTGTCTATGAAGTCTATAGACTGTCTATAGACATTTCTTTAGACTGGTCTATAGACAGTCTATAGATTTATGGCATACACTGTTTATAGACTGGTCTATAAAAAGTCTGAGTTTATAGACTGTCTATAGACATTTCTTTAGACTAGTCTATAGACAGTCTATAGACTTATGGCCGCACACTTTTTATAGACTAGTCTATAGAAAGTCTGAGTCTATAGACTGTCTATACACTGTCTATAGACTGTCTGTAGACTTATGGCCATACACTTTTTATAGACTAGACTAGTCTATAAAAAGTGTATGGCCATAAGTCTATCGAAAGTCTATAGACAATCTATAGACTCAGACTTTTTATAGACTAGTCTATAAAAAGTCTGAGTCTATAGATTGTCTATAGACTTTCGATAGACTTATGGCCATACACTTTTTATAGACTAGTCTATAAGAAGTCTGAGTCTATAGACTGTCTATAGACCGTCTATAGACTTATGGCCATAAACTTTTTATGGACTAGTCTATAAAAAGTCTGAGTCTAGAGTGTCTATGGATTAATTAAAATTCATGTTTGTAGACAGCTGTCTGCATAATGTCTATGGGCAAGTGTATAGGCTTACAGTTCTACTTTTGTAGACTGGAGTCTATGGAATATCTACAGACAATTGTATATATACTATAGACATTCTATAGACTTCAGTCTACAAAAACAGAACTTTATAATCCAATGCACTTTTTTCTATGACATTCTGCATACACTTGCCAACAAACATGCATTTTCATTAATTTATAGACACTCTATAGACACAGACATTTTATAGACAAGTCTACAAAGAGTGTATAAGGCCATAACTCCATAGCGGCTATCTACAAGTTAGTTTACATTTTTCATTACATGCGGTAGCAAAACGTTTTGAATGTATTTCATTTCATTTTATAGATATGAAATGCATGGAATGCAGATATTATGCATGTGCACCTGTTCCTTTTCATCTGCACTTATGCATTACCGTCAGTAGATTAATAAAGCTCCTGAACCAGCTGTACTTTCATATATGTTGCATAAACAGAAAGAATTTATATAGTGCTGAATCATGCAGTGCAAAAAATAAAACAAATGCACCGGCAATGCATTAACCGTTTCTATTGCTCGATATAATACATGAATTCCTTAAATTCTTGTCTTATGCTATTATGGAAACAGATTAAATATTTACACTACTCCTTGGCAAGCATGGTCGCCAGGCTGGCCTTGACCTTTGTGTCATGAGTCCCAAAGGTGCTGCAGGTGTATGCTGCAAATAAGTACATGCATCAATATGAGGCAAAAATAACAGATGTGTATTCTTTGTATGTTCATTAAGCAGCTTAATATATTTACTCAAACCATCTAAGTCAATACTTAATGCAGTTTAACTATGACTAATGGCTGCTTGTCAATACAAATCAGTACCTGTATGCAATGCTCTATTGCATGGTATGGTGAACAATTAAACAGTCACAACTGCTGCTCGTGTCAGCAACAGTATGTTCCCTTTTATGACAAGTTCATATATGATGCATTAATGTACTTATCCCAAATGGTCCCCATATTTATTGCGGAAACGTTACCCAGTTGGGCTGTCTGTACAGTTTTTTTGGCTGGTAGTTAAGTATGCCCGTGCAGAGGGATGTTTTCAGAAGACGTGACTGGAATATTCCCAGTATCATGCCTAAGATTGTAATTTATTTTGCTTAGTACACATTGAAATGTATTTCTCATACTTTTAAATGAATGGGTCATTGGCCATAACTTCAACAGATGGCAGATGGGTTGATTTTATTGATATGGTACCTTAATTTCTTGCAGGTAATGAGGCCTCGTGGGCATGCTAACAGGTTTCCAAGTTAGGTATACCACATGAGCACCCGAAATACCACACGAGTGCACTTTGTGTCATGGCACGACAGATATGCACCTCCTAGGAAACAGAACTGATAGTATAGTTCGAATGAATTCTATCACAGTAAATTATTTAAGGTGCTTTGAAAGATGAAAATTTTTTCTAGGCTGTCGAGGTTCAGGACGTTTAGTTAACGCAAAAAAAACATATTGAGTAAGAAATGCTTTGTCAGTCTGCTTGACTTTCTTTCTTTTTCAATAAATAGAACGAATTTCCTTCAATTTTTATGAAGTGAAACGTTTTAAAAATATATTTAACACAGAGACTCTCTGGAAACTTTGACATGTAACAAGACAGCATACCTATGTGGCCAATTTAAAGTTTCCCAATCTTTTTCCAAGCCTTTCCTGGCTGTTTTCATGAAAATTTTCTGGCAATCTATGACGCCTGCAGCTTAAGTGCAATAAAAAATACTATGGTTTAATGCTTGCCAAGTAGTGCCTGTCCATAATATTTAGATAAAACGAATAACACGTCAGTCACTTAACATGTAGTATTAGATGCAACTGACTTGAATCCCTTGTTTAATAAAGCTGACAAGGGCTTCGGCAAGTTCGTAATCGATGGCCACACGAGTACAGCACGGAAGACACAGAGACACGCGTAAAACAAATGCAACAATGTGAGGGAAAACTACACAATGAGTTATTTTTACGGTTCAATAGTAGTTTTCTATTTAATTTGCTCTCACCACTTATGCCTCTAGTTAACTTTGTTTACCTATGACTAAAGACTACATGGCAATATTAATCAGTACCATTATGATGTTTCGTTATATTACAGTATGATAAGCAGTTAGACAACCATAATGGTCGCCAGTGTTAGCAACGGTACGTTTCGTTTCAAGACAGGTTCATGTGACACACAGTGTACTCATAAAAATGAAAGAAATGTGAGAATCCCAAACGATTCCTATAATAATAATTGTTGAAACAAAGATACCCTGCTGGACTGTGCACATTTTTCAGGTGTTAATGCAATGTGCCCGTGCCGATTGAACATGCTCAGCATACTGACTGCAGTTTTGAACAATCACGTTAACATTTGCAATTTATTTCCGCTTAGAACAGTCTGCATTGTCTCTTTTCTCATACTTCGAGATGAATACATTTGCCACACTTTCAGTAGAATGAACATGAATGGGGGCGTACTAATCAGGTCACTTATCAACTAAAACATGTTACGATCTCTCAGGTGTGTTAATAAGGGTAGAACAAATGCAATGTCCACTGAATTATTTGAATAATCTGTGCGTTATAACTACTAAGAAAAGACCACCAAATTGATAATCTGGCTCTTTTTTCTTTTGTACAGCGCATATAGTATGCAGTCTGTCCAAGACGACGGCACTACATGCAACAGTAACGAAAACCGGAACACTTATTGTGCACGACAAGGGCTTCATACCGTGCACGACTGGCACAATGCGAATCTGCGCCAGCAGCTGCCTAGAGATTAAGAGCACGTAAACTGCATAACCCCGAAGCATCGAAAGGCGCTTAACGCTTTTCATATAGCTCGAAAGATAACTTCTGCTGCTAAACTGTTTAAAAAAGAGACAAAAAACAAATCTTCCAACTACCGTCAAACGCAATGCCTTCAGTCTGAAACGTGTAAAGGCGCTTCCCGGAGCGACTAATTTATTGTGCTCCAATTTTTTCGGCTAAGTTGCGAAGCTGCGAGTGACTGAGCTTATCGCAGGTTTCATGCTCCAAAAGCGTTTGTGGTTGCATATAAATTGATTGGGTGAATCTAGAGATTTTCGCTTGACATTTCTTCAAGTCTCGTGTTTTGCTTGCGGTAACTTCCCAAAATTATTTAGATTGGTTGCCAGAAACCTTAAAAATACTGCTACCTTTAAACAATGCGAAAACGGCAGTGCACACACTGCTGATGCATGCCCCGCAAACACGGCCTTTCATCCGAGTACGTTAGCAGTTATTTAACCATACGTGTCTGTCAGAACATTCTTGATGCTAACACAATTTCGAGATATATACGTAAAGCGTGTCACGAGAATTTCACTACACATGCGGCGCAGCATTCATCGCGGCCGGATCAAGCGCCACGAAATGAGATCTACCACACTGGCTGCCCAACATACACAATCCGCTTAGTGGTAGCTCAATATCAAGTTAAAACATGGTGTAGCTTCCTTCTTTACGCACCTAAAGTATTATGCGAAAATCAACAAGCCCGAGCGATCGCTCGCCGTAAAACATTCCGTATAGTAGAAGCGAGAACAAGAACGCGTTATGAAACCATGTCAACGACAAACCGACACTATACCCGAGTCGCCTGCGCTACATGCAGCCGCTTCGCGCTACGAAATGCGCTCACATAATCATGAGCTATTGACGCAAAACATCTTTGCTAAAGCTTACCGTTCAGTGTAGTTGACGTGTGATGTCACAAAGATGACACGCATACACAGACACCAACGTTCAGGCGGACACCGCACACCGGTACAACCGTTTACGTGCCCGGCGCACTCGTTGAGATGGCGCACCGCCGCGCATGCGCAAGATCTCCGAGCATGCGCAGGAGCTCCGCGCGCGAGGGCGCGCGCGCTCGGAGGAGTGTGAGCGCCTTTTCCTCCTTCATTTTTTTTTTCGCTCTCTCTCTGCGCGCCATGCGCGCCGGAACGGGTGGCTTATTCATCTTTATCACCATTATTCATCTTTTTTCGTGGACGAAGGAAATGCGCTGGCAGGTTGTATGACAAACGCTGTGGGCTATCGTATGAGACTGGAACGCTAACTTGAATGCGCTGTTTGTAAAAGCCATTACAGGGCCCTTCAAACGTTTCAGACGCATTATTTCCAGCGTCGATTAGTAATACAGCGTACTTGTAGCATATCTTCCAGCGTACCACCAAATGTGATGCCCGCACGTATGTTAGTGCTAATTTTCTGTTCCGGTGATAGGTCAAAGCAATCAGTACAGCATTGAGGTACTCATATGCGTGGCTGCCCAGGCATACCGCCGGCGAAATACTGGGTGGGCTCTGATGATTTGGCACCTATGTTAAGTGAATGAGAAACTTTGATGGATTTATAGTGCAGGATATCAGTCAACAAAAAGCCGCCCTATGTTAGTGACGCAGCCGAGGTATGAAGAAAATGTGAAAAGTATCCGAGAATCGGACGACACACAACGCGAACACCACATGCGCGACATCGGTTCATCTCACATTCACAAAGTCCGCGTTGTCAGCTACAAACATTACAAGTGTCCTTGCTGTTAGCTCGATGCCTGTTTGGAATACACTTGTAGCTGAAGCTGGCGTTCATAACAACTATTATAACAATTGGATCGGCGTTTTGCTTTCTTTATTCTACTGCCGAAAAAGTGATGCGACAACTGTGAAGACTGCCTTGGGATTGCCGAGACCGACTACGTAGATCATATCATGTGGTCAACAAATGCGGAGGTATACACTATGTGTATACTAATGTCTACAAATAGGCTCTACAGCAATCTCAGCAGTATACAACTTCAGTGGCTTATATCAAACGCAGCTACGTATTATCCACCGGTACCTGCGCTTGGTTACAGCGTACACGGGTTGGGCCCAGATTAACGATGTTTGTCTATTGTTAATCTATAGACATGCAATACCACGACAACTCAGAGGCAGACTCACCACCTGGTCTGCCGGCTTTCGCGACTTATTCACCACCTTTGCCACATCATCACCATCTCACCTTCACCAGCTGGTCTCGCGAAGTGTACGTCCGGGAAGCAGCCAGGTTTAGGGCCTTCGGGCGCCTGGAAGACCTTTGTGACTCGGACGTTGCCTGTTCCGCCGCGATCCTCGTTCGGTGCAGCTGCACCGAATGACGACTAGCAGTCTGCACGGTTTGCCCGCCGCGCCGGGGTTGCACGCGGTGCCGGTCGCGCATGAACCAGTGCCATATCATCGCCTTCGCAGAGGGCGGGGAGTATGGGAACTCGGCATTACATATTATCGACTTTCTTATATAGACATTCAATACACCAGGAGAGAAAAAGAAATAGAAACCTTAGCCGACTATTATTATTAACTGTCTAATATAGAGAGTCTATAGACAGAGTATGGACAAAAATAAATAGAGACTGTATCGGCTTTCGTCTATAGGTAGTCCATATAGAGGGGAAGCAGACAAAAAAGAAACAAACACTTTACGGAATTTTTTCTATAGACCGTCTATAGACTGCGCGTAGACAAAAAGAAATAAAAACCTTATTGACTTTCGTCTATAGAAAGTCTATAGACAGAGTATATGGACAAAAATAGACAGAGACATGTACCCACTTTCGTCTATAGGTAGTCCATAGAGGTGAAGAAGACAGAAAAGAAACAAACACCTTATCGACTTTTTTCTATAGACCGTCCATAATCTACGAGTAGACGAAAACAAATAGAAACCTTATCGACTTTCGTCTTTAGAAAGTCTGTGACAAAGTATGGACAAAAATAGATAGAGACCGTACCCACTTTCGTCTATAGGTAGTCCATAGAGGGGAAGGATACAAAAAAAAAACAAACACCTTATCGACTTTTTTCTATAGACTGTCTATAGACTGCGAGTAGACAAAAAGAAATAGAAACCTTATCGTCTTTCGTCTATAGAAAGTCTATAGACAAAGTATACCCGCCGTGGTTGCTCAGTGGCTATGGTGTTAGGCTGCTGAGCACGAGGTCGCGGGATCGAATCCCGGCCACGGCGGCCGCATTTCGATGGGGGCGAAATGCGAAAACACCGGTGTGCTTAGATTTAGGTGCACGTTAAAGAACCCCAGGTGGTCGAAATTTCCGGAATCCTCCACTACGGCGTGCCTCATAATCAGAAAGTGGTTTTGGCACGTAAAACCCCATAATTTAATTTAATTTTACAGACAAAGTATGGACAAAAATAGATAGAGACCGTAATCCACTTTCGTCTATAGGTAGTCCATAGAGGGGAAGGATACAATAAAGAAACAAACTCCTTATCGACTCTTTTCTATAAACTGTCTATAGACTGCGAGTAGGCAAAAGAAATAGAAACCTTATCGACTTTCGTCTATAGAAAGTCTATAGACAAAGTATGGACAAAAATAGATAGAAGCTGTATCGACTTTCGTCTATAGGTAGTCCATAGAGGGGAAGTAGGCAAAAAAGAGCAAACACCTTATCGACTTTTTTCTATAGACCGTCTATAGACTGCGTATAGACAAAAAGAAATAGAAACTTTATCGACTTTCGTCTATAGACAGTCTACAGACTTTGTATCAACAAAAGTCCAAATCTATAGAAAGGAAAGGTCGTCTATAAGAAGTCTATAGACTTTCTATAGACAGTCTAAAGTCATTTTTGTAAGGGGCGTTCCACTCTTGAAGGCGAAGCAGAGTAACGCACGAGTTGTTTCTTCGTCTAGCCGAACCAAATATAGCCAAGCAACAGCAGTTCACCAGGCTAAACAGTGGTTCAACAACTAAAATAAAGGCTAGTATGCTTCGCATCCTGGGCTTAACCTTAGCTAAGCCACAGCCATTTTTTTCTCTAATCAGCATGGCTTCAAAAAAGGCTACTCATGTGACACACATTTATTTAAATTCACGACTGACCTTCACTTTAACATTTCGCTAAGGCGTTCGATACTGTACCTCATCGCCGTTTAATTTCCAAATGGTCTGCCGTTTGTATTGATTCATTAACACTCTCTTGGCTATGTAGCTTCTTGTCTTCGCGTCAGCAATTTACAGTGGTCAACAACCTTTGCGACGTCACGTCCGGTGTTTCCCAAGGCAGTGTGCTAGGTCCATTGCTCTTTTTAATATACGTTAGCGACTTACCCTCTAACCTTTCATCCTCAGTTAGGTTGTTCGCTGATGACTCCGTCATGTATCGCAATATTAAATATTTCGATCATCATCTTACTCTCCAAAATGAACTTAAACTAAACTATAGCTGGTGCGTACTTGGCACATGTCCCTTAACGCCTCCAAATGCAAGTTAATCTCGTTTAGTCGAAAGTGCACTAACTGTGTTTCACAATTCGATTGATATTACCGTAGTTTCGACTGCCCCATCGTACAAATGTCTCGACGCTTATCTTTCTTCGGACTTGTCCTGGACAACACATGTAGCAACTGTCTCATCCGAAGCTTCTCAGTCCCTCGGCTACCTGCGTAGAAACTTGCGTAACGCGCCTTCTAATGTACGAAAATCGGCATACCTTACTTATGTTCACCCACAACTAGAATACGCTTCATCCACATGGTCACCATATCAAGATTATCTAATCTGTATGTTGAAAGCCGTTCAGGATAGGGCAGCCAGATTCATCTCTGGCAACTACGGCTATCATTCGAGCATTACCCGAATAAAACAAGATCTTGCATTTCAGTCATTAGAAGATCGCCGCGTCATTGCTTTTTTGTGTCTGTTTCACAGGTTATTCCACAGCTGAGCTTACTTCTTTTGCATGAAAAGTACAGCAACCACGTGCACATCTATACCGATGGATTGACTACGCGTCCAGTTCTGGTGGTGCGGTGGTTATACCAACGCGAGGAATAACACATGCTGTTCAAGACATCGCATGTCACAACCTCAATGGCGGCAGAACTAACGGCTCTGCGTCGTGCACTGGAATTCATTGATTCTGAAAGACCTAGAAAATAGGCTGCGTTGTGTGATTCAAAACCGGTATTACAGTGCACGCAGTCAGTTCTCCGACGCGGATGTCATGATCAATTGACATACGAAATCGTCAAGCTTCACCATCACTTCCAACAAAAAGGTCACGAGGTTTTTTTTCAATGGGTACCTGGCCATTGTGGAATCAGTGGCAATGATTCCGTCGATAACGCTGCTCGCACAGCACATCAAGAGGAGCACAGCGTTCCAATTCTGCAATCAAGGACAGACACCTGGTACGCAGTCTCTCACTGGCCGAGTAGAACTGGCCAAACCTACGACTTACACGACTGCATCGATTAAACCTCTCACTACAACTCCGACCTCCACTCGGACTTCCTCGACGTGAAGCTACGCTTCTCTGTCGCCTTTGGTTAGGAGTTGCCTTCCCAAAGGCATACTCTACATTAATTGGAGTGACTGACAGTGCAGCATGCGAGGTCTGCGGCACCGAAAAAAATATCGACCACCTGCTGTGGCACTGCCCACGATATGCCCCAGAAAGACAAGAAGTTGCCAATGCTCTCCAAAAACTGGGCAATCGGCCGCTTCCTGTGCAGGTGCTGCTGGAACAACACCCCCATCGCTCGTCGGCTCGTAAAACGGTGAAGGCGCTTTTGTGCTTCTTGAGGACGACGGGTTTGTGCGAACATCTGGCAATTTCTATAAGACCACACGCGTCAGCGAACTCACCGCTAATTTTTTTCTTTCCTTCCCTCCTTTCTCTCCCTGTCGTCTTTGTTTTCCCCTTTCCCATTAACCTGGTGTAGGGTAGCCAACCGGAGATTATTCTGGTTAACCTCCCTGCCTTCTGCTTTTCTCTTTCCCTCTCTTCCTTCACAGGTACATTTATAGTAATAACTTTCACTGTTTGCTGCTTGATGCTCCTGTGCGCACATCTCGTCGCATTCACAACGCACTTAGTTTCATGAGCATTCACGGTCAAACCCAAGCATTTAACTCATCACCACTACCAAGAGCTATTGCACATTGGAACAGTCTCCCGGATCCCATTGCATCCATCTCCAATCGTGAAAGATTCCGTGATAACCTGAATTTGTTGCGTGTTAATATTGTATGACGACGTTGCACTTTGCTATTTTTCTCATATACTTACGTTGCCCCCCTTACTCAATGCCCTTCAGTCGGCCTGTAAGGTAATGTGAATAAATAAATTATCTCTCTTGCTGTTCGATCTTTTGCCAACGCACCACTGTGTACACGGGCCCATTCTGCATAGATCAAAAGAAGATGGAAACTTTAATGATGCTGTTCGAGAAAGATTAAAGGTTCCGCCTGAGAGCAATAGCGAAGGCGTTTGATGCTATGCCGGCCCGCATTTTTTTTTTCGTCTTTAAGTTCAGCGCAGTCGTGTTTGTGCACCTGTGTTTTCAGAACCCAATTCCTGGAGCCCTGTTTGGCCGTGTTGCCCCTGATGGCCCACTCATTTTTGTATGAAGATGTCTGCATAATTCGAACAGCGGCTGTTCTCGCCGGTCTGGTAGTGCTTTAGGTTCTAGATAGCATTAAGTATGCTTTCACCAATTTATTTTAAATAACTTCTTTTTCTCACTTTTTTATCTGTGTTACCAGATGTAAAAGTTCGTTGTAGTGCTATAAAGTTTTTGTTTTCTTGTGTCTTTGTTGCTAGTATTATCTTTATTCATACTCATTATAATGCAGCGAACCAGTTTGTGTTCAGAGAGCAGGAAGAAAGCGTTGGAAATGGATCCAGTTCAATTCACGTATTGGAGAGAAAAACTGGACCGTCTTGACACTTCTCTCTCCAATGACGCTGAAATCTGCCAGGTATAATGAACATCACTGCGATTGGTAACTGGTACTGCTGCCGCGGGTAAAATGTTTGGCATTAGGAACCACCGGTAACGACTGTGTGAATGACCATTAGGAAGAGTATTCAGCTGAATTGGTGACATACACTTCCGGAGTGCTATAAAAGCCAGTCTTACCGGAAATGTAAGACTGAGTAGCCCATAAATACGCGGAAACGAAAGACAGGCTTGAAGTTCTTCGCTATGTCATGAAAGTTGGCCAATGCCTGCTCGTAACTAGTTAATAAACAACGATTATATCGCAATATCAATGAACAACTAAACATAGTGGTTTTTTAGTTCAGTTATCGCGGTCACAGTCATGCATGTTTAGCGCAACACCAGCAACTTCCTGTTCATTTTATCTATCGAAGAAATTATTCACTCTTTATGTTGTGCGCAATTTTTTATTATTTTTTTTCCCTGGATGCAGTGCATTTTCTATGTAACTGTGCGGGGCAGCAGCCCCAAGAAAGATGCTAAATATGCTTCCCTTCTCTTTGTTTGCTTCTTTTTATGGCATTTCAGTATGAGTTTGTGTATATCTATTGTTGCTTCCGAGGTCTTCCTAATGTTTGTTCGCAATATCACTCAAGCTGTAACTTGTGTAAGCTGTACTTACTTCACTCAAGCTGTAACTTGAAGCTGTAATAGCGACGTTCAAAGGCAGATACAGCCCACCATACGCCTCATTGTCATCTTTTAGCGCTGAGACAGGGTTGCCTGCGCTCTGTTGAACGCCAGCGTTCCGTGAGTTCCGCGGCACGGGTTTAGCGTCGCCTCAAGAGACGGCACCACGTTGCGCGGCGCCTAGTTTAGGTTTCGTGTTGTCCACTTCTCTTCTCTTGTGTTCTGTCTGTACGCCTCACCTTTTTTGCATAATGAATCCTCACCAACTAGCTCAGTTTTCTGTCGTTCTAAGCCTAGTTTAGGTTTTTTCTTTTTCTAGCTTGGCAGTGCGCTGTCTCCCTGGCGTTTTCCGCTGCCTGACGTGCCCCCTTTAGCCGGTTTTCTTTTTCTAACTGGGCAGCGTCGATATGAACCAGTGCGCAGTATGGCGTGGTGTGGTGTGATGTGCCATCGCGAACATGCACAACACCCACGTTAAGATAGTGGCTAGTATCATCTCCAACCAATCCGTTTTGCCGGTTACCAATTCATGTTTACATCTGCTCTCGATTGCGAAAGAGCCAGCAATCTTTTATTCATCTCCCTCTCTTTCTCTGTGTGTGCTTTTCTTCTTTATCTTTCTGTCTCCCCTTACCCCTTCGCTAGTGCAGGGGAGTAAACTATATATATCTACCTTCCGGTTAACCTCCGTAGCTGCCTTTCGTATCTCATTTATCTCTCTCTCTCTCTCTCTAACCACACCTCTTAAGGTCTCCTCAGAGGCTAGCAGTAAGCTGAACATAAATAAAATAAAAATAAATAAATAAATAAATAAATAAATAATATGGCACGTACATGCGATAATGATTTTGAATCTGTGACCTTATAATAACGTGCTCGTGCTGCGGGCCGGGAGAGGAATTCAGAAAGAGAACCTTTGCCCTTTATTTTCTGCGCTAATAAGCAACTGTTATCTGTGGAATAAACGCAAATTTACTCATGAAAACATACTTCACCAAGAAAAGCTAAGTTGTCGTTTCTCGTCAGTGTCTTTTAGGGCGTCTTCAGTTAAGGATAGTCAGACGGGGGGGGAGGCGAAGTCCCGACTGCCTCTGACTTCAAGATTTCACCACCCATTGGAACAGAAATCCCTCCACCCATTCGAACCAAGCTTATTTTTTTTCAGCGCGCGACTGTTTTTCAGCATGAAAACATTGTAACTGAGACAAGCTAGAAAATGTGGCGTACGGGATGCATTATGTTCCGACTTTCAGCATGAAAAATTGTTACACTTCCACTCTTTCGTTCTTTTTACACCTTATTTACACAACTTGGTAACGGAGATAAGGTAAACTCAACTGTCTGGGCAAGTACACAACACAAAGAAAAAATTGCGAACTTGGCTTTAGAACGTCAGGCTAAGGATGGGGGTCTTTTTGGCAATTTTCTGTATGCTTTTTTGTTCCGAGTTTCTTTCGAGATCTTTCAATGCATAATTGGCTACAAACTAAGTGCGCAACAATCTGTTCTAATTCTTCTATACAAGCCGTGATTTTCAATTTTGACGGCACATTTTGAAGAATCGCAAGACATCGAAAACTTCACAATAATAAAATATTGATGAGGGCTAGTTGGTTCATATTTAGAACTGAGGTTTAAAAGCGCGAATAAAACAAGGACAGATGAAACTAGGACCTGAGAAGACGCGTCCTGCCACCTAAAGTCATAGCCTTTTTTTGGTCTCGTAGAGCCTTCTTGAAACAGCGCTTGTCTGTGATACTTGTTTCCCGTGTCCTTGTTTTATTCGCGCTGTTCAACCTCCGTCCTAAAACTTGGCAGTTTCTGTTCCACGAATTAAGAAGCAATCTGAAGTGCTGCAGAGGGAAGACGGGCTTTTTAGAAGTACAGGCTGTACCAAGCTTTATTTACAGTGGCTCAGCGCATACGGCGTTCTGCGACTGAACACGATGTCGTGGGTTCAGCTCCTTGCCATTGCGGCGTTTCTCATAGCCAGCTGCTGTTGCATTTGGGCAACGAAAGCGTTTGATCGACCAAACAATCAACCATACATATGAAAGGAATCAATCGATTCTTTTCGTAAAATTGTTTATTATACTTGCATCGCATATTCTATAGCCTGGTGCATATGAAATATACTTTGCCCTATAGCATGAAAAACGCTGCGGGTTGAGGAGGTCCTCAAAATGCAGCAAACGTTTGTTGCGTCTCGCGTACAGTATCGTGGCATGGCAGTGTTCTGTTTTGATAAGGCTGCTACTCTATGCATTTACTAGGAAGCAACTTGTAGAGGTGTAAAACAGAAGGAAATATATTGAAGAACATTTAAAGGTTAAAATGTGGCTAATCATGGCAAAACATAAACAGCAGCTGACTTGAGAAGCATGGAATCCGTGATGGTCATCACATGACCCTATCTGATGCTAGATGAAAAACATATGTTTATCTACTCTTTATTTTTGTGGCGTTGCTTTGTAATTACAGCAACAACACCATTAAAGGAAGCAAAAGGAAATTCCAAGTGCTCTTCCAAGATCAAGAAAGTTGACGTAGAGCTATAGGCTCTTTCTGAGATGTATTTCACACGACTCAGCATGGGCGAGCTTGGTTACAATAAATCGGGAAAAGGGATCGTTGTTGTCGTCAACGTTGTTTATTCTGTCGTTAGGTCCTCTACCGCATGCGGTGCCTATGTGTCCGCATATAAACAGTTTTTCATGACAGAGCTAGACACTAAAGATGACGGCTTCTGCAGATGGTATTTCACTTTATCTCACAGATGATAAACTTTCGGCTATATCTGGAAATTTTTCAAGACTATGGAGCTATTTGTGGTGCAAAGCTGAATAAAACAAAAACTTGGCACTACGTATCGGCGCCTTCCGTGACTCAGACTTGGAGAATATTCTCTTTGCAGACAAATTCAAAGTGCTGGGCATTCTTTTCAGCTCTAATATAGTTTCACCTAGAGTATCAGAGCAATGTTCTTGTACGTGCAAGACCTTGTTTTGCTACCATTGAAACTTTGGAGCTCACTCTCAGCCAAAGCTCTGTTCAGTAAAATGTCTGCTGCGGCATGCGCCTGTAATTTAGGTCATGGAGCTGTTATGCCTATAAAGATTGCCGCACAACTTGCAGCCTAATTGGGAAGCTTTGTAGAATGGGAAACAGCCTTGGACTCAAGATTTTTTTTACAGTGAAGCTGTCAAGGGCTATTTTCCCCACTATCATGTCCGCGAGTAGAAAAGAATCCCGAAGATAGTGCAATGTCGGGCCGGCCCGCGGCGGAGGTGCAGTTCGCCGTTAAATGGCAACTCCGGCGATTTTTTTCACCCTGTCAAGCCAAGGTAATGGAATATTTAGGTTCCCGAGACCCCCTTGTCACGCGTCTGACAGTAGAATTGTTCAGCAAATTTGAAAATGAGTTTAAATAAGCAAAAAAGCGCAAAAACAAAACTGAAACCTGACCAGCCGAGCGAACCTCTTCGTGTGACGTCACGAGTGTCCCCAGCGGGGAAGGCGCGCAAGGCGTGCCCGTCTCTCCTGCTGTGCGAACGAAACCAGCGAATAGCAGACGCTCAGCTGATTCGTGACCGCGCCGAACCTTCGGGTGACAATTTCAGCTGCACCAGCTCTTCGGAACTCTCAAATATTGACAGTTAGGATTCTGACGAATTCAATAGCCCCGAATCGCCGTTCGCATTCGACCCGCCACCATGACAGCCAGCGCCCGTGCGCTACATAACGTGCTCCAACATGAAGACCAAGCTTAGCCCTAACCACTGATTTCAGACGTGCTGCTTGCTATTTTAGGTGTTTTACCCCTCCTCAGGGAAGCGCGCCGAAGCTTATTGTGAAATGTGGAGCACGAATTTCCGCATTTGTATCCCGCAAGAACGCCGCTGACAGTCCAAAGCACCGAACGGTGAATATGTTTACATCGGCAGGTACAGCGACCACTCGTCGTTCGCTTGAGATATGTGCTAGCAGCTCATCGGTGACATCAATATAATGTCAGAAGATATAAAAACAGGCAGATTTCGTGCATGTAAGCACCGTTGCATCACTCTGAATCGCGTTGAACGCCATGCCCTAGCTCACGATCGTCGACTCCTCGACGCTCTCGTCGCTATCGTCTGCATGATCCCGGCATGCTCTGCATGGAACACTCCTGACGTCGTACGCAATGTGGCCTGTATCTGAGGAGGAGGTAAGGTAGAGTACTCGAGGCAATTCATTCAATTCATTATATTTGCGGGCTCCTTTCACGCTCGGAAAAACACTTTTATGCAGCACGTATTGAGCAACAGAAAGCTGTCTCGGGAGTTTTTCGTGTTTCTCTACAATTTTCTGGTTGACACTTTTCATCTAGCTGTAATATTTGAGATGTTGTTTAATTAATTAGGTTTAATAATCTAATTAGGTAGAACTTTAAAAAATAATCTGAACATCTCCAAGAGACAGCAAGCAACATTACCTTGGTTCTGTCCACCTACACGGGATTCGCACATGTCTAAACTTTGGCGAAAGTTAGCTGGGACACCCTGTATACATGCTTCCAACCATAAAACACCTTAATTAAGTCCCTAATTAAGACATGCGCACCGCTGCTTCCGCTGCTGTTCATTGGTCAGATCGAGCTTAGGCATCGCCTTGTCGGGCTCGGAAACGACTGCGGAGTAGCGCGCTTATTTTTGTAGAGACGTCGTAATATGCTGTCCACAATTTGTAATAGGTGTAAACGTGTTTTGAAATGCTTGTACAACGACATTTATCTGTGGAAACGTGGGTTCTCCTCTCTTGTCTCCATTGCATCTTGTTTGCTTTCTAAAGCAAGGAAATATGTAATATGCTGTTTCGCTTGTGGTGATAAATTTTTACGTATAGTGTATAGGGGTTGGGCTTCCTGGCGGGAAATTGCAAGCTCTTTCCTGTAATCGTAGATTCGAAAAGATATCGCGAAAATGTTTGAAGGTAAAGCGTAAGGACGATGGACTCATGGAAAGCATGATAATCAAAGTATTCACGCCAAACTATTAGTCCAGGTCTTCAATGGGTGTCGCCACTGCTCGTGCTCGCCGGATCAGGACCAGCTAAACCCGGGGCTCGAAACGAGGGAGGATCCCTTCCCACAGCGCCTTGATAAGCCGGAGAGAGTATAGGACGGAGGTCTCTGTCTGTGGTCGTCAACACTGCGCCTTGACGTGAAACGTCGTCGGTGGCGCACTGCCGCCTGGGCAGTCGTTGGCTGCGGAGCATTTGCTGGGGAGAAAGAGGAGGCTGGGATAGGCATTAGTTTCAAGCCGTCACAGTGAGACAGCTTCGTTCCGGGTGAAGTGTTTGGGTGGGGAATCGTACCGTTGACGCCCTAGTTCTTTAATAGTCTAGCGTACTCGTCGTCGTATATGATGCGGAACGTGCATGAAGCTCGACCCGGCTCGGGCTACCTCACTGACAGACTTGTACGTTACGAACTACGTGTAATTGATTACTTGCACTCAGTTACGTTTTGTAGTCATCTTGTAATTTAACGATTACTTTGTTTACGCAGTGACGCTCACTGTAATTGAATTACTATTTTCAGTAATTAATGAAATTTAACCTGGGACATTTTTGACGAAACAAGCTGTAACAGGCGAAGTAGCTTTGAGTACTTTAATTTGGCAGGAACTGCAGTGTCCAAAGTGGAGAAGATATGTACGTGGGCTAGCTCCTTCCCACAACTGGCGCGCTGCAGCGGCATCTCGATCACCTGAACATGACGGACTTGCAGATTTGCACACCTCCCTTGGAAGTCCCCATCTCTCAGCGTTTCTGTTAAATAAAATTTATTTCTCTGCTTCCTGAAAGCGCCTTAATGCGGCGTTCATACCTGCTAACAGTTGCTGCCTAATTCTTCTTCGCTTAAAGTGCAGTCAGTGGCTTCTCTGTTCTAGACAGAAAAGTGTGCACGTTAAAAAGCATATGTATGTATCTGTTTGATATATTATACGTGAGTCATATATACCTGTTCTTGCGTATGTAACACGCGAACGGTATTATTACATAGGGCTAACTAATGTGCAACTTTATATGTATGACTCCGCTATTATTCCCGTAAATTGTGGTGTCCCTCAGAGATCAGTGCTTGGCCATCTACTCTTTTTAATTTATGTAAATGACTTGCTATTAGAAATTTCATCATCCATTCGACTATTCACTGGCGACTGTGTCCTGTACCGCCGCATAACCACCACTGAAGAACGCGAACTACAGCAAAACGATCTCTGTTTGATAGAAAGCTGGTGCTCGCGCTGATGCTCACTAATGCTTCTAAATGTAAAGGCATGCGAGTATCTCGCAAGCACTCAACCTTGGAATACGACTAATCATTAAATTTAACGAACCTAATGCATGTAGACAAATACAATTACCTTGTGATCCTAATCAATAGCAAATTATAGTGGTCCGCTCATATTACGGAACTTGTGTCTAATGCACCAAAGAAACTTGGTTATGTAAGAAGAACGTTGTTCCTGTGCCTACCCTTAGTCCGCCAAATAGCATATGTACCCTTCGTTCGGACTAAACTTGAATACGCGTCATCCATTTAGAATCCTCATCAAAGCTACCTAATTAAGCTACGGTAATCCGTGCAAAATCCTGCTGCTTGCTTCATAACGTCTTACTACAACTTCCATTCGAGCATCAATAGCATTAGGGAGTCGCTCGAACTGCAATCTCTAGACGTCTGACGCAAGCTATCTCGGCTCTGCTTATTTCATAAATTTTATTACTGCTTTCCTAACTTGCATAAGCTCCTTACTACTACCTCCCGCCCGCTATTCGGATCGCCTGTTAAACTCTATGAGCATTCAATGACTTCTTGGTAGAACCACAGCATTTAAGAAATCATTTCTTCCTGTAGCCGCTGAGGAATGGAATACTTTACCTGAATCGATCGTTGCAGAGCGTGACCCACTAAAACTCAAACAACTAATAGTAAATCATTTTTGCTCAGAATCTCGTTATTACTCCGCCCACGCTTATGTGCCTTTTTATATATGTATATGTGACATTCATGTATGTTTGTAATTATTGTAACTGGTTAAGCGTTTAGGTAATTACTATGTTACTTTTCGAGCATTCTGTGTACATACGTTTTTTATGACACCACTTCCACGCAAATTGTCATTTCGCTTTACGCTGATCATGCTTTCTGCTGTTCTTACTGATGTCCCTCCCCCCTTTATGTAATGCCCCTCAAGGTGCCTTTAGGTGTCTAATAAATTATGATGATGATGATTATTATTATTATTTAGTTTGCAGATTTCGCTGAAGGAACGTTAACGTTTGCTGTCGTCCGTTACAATTAGCATTCGAGTCTAAATAGCTAATAAGTGAAGGGCCAACAAACTGAACGCCACTTCTATGGCTCGACAGCGATGGCCACTTCGCACGTTGGTGCTAGGGACGATGGGACGATGTTTCAGTTTTTCACTGGCCTTACCGGGAGCGCCTTCCTCTAACCCCAGCACCAATGAAGCGGTGCACTTTATATAGAGCACCCAGAATCGAGCACCATGGCATTGAGTAACCATGCGCAATCTTGTGAGCAAAGTGATCGTACGTTACAGCACAACCCTTCTCTCCAGCTCGCTGAACGAATTTACAGTGTCGCTATAGCTCATTTTCACAAGAAACCGAAAGGAGATTACGGAATAAAATATCGAAAATCAATCTTTAGTTAAGAGAAAGAAGAGGAGAAGAAGAAGACGGAGTGCCACCACCGTACGTGAGCTTCTCAGGGACCCACTTGTTCGTCTTAATGTGTGAGTTTCATCGCTTTACCTCGGCACTCGGATGCCAAAATTCAGTCGACGACTTCCTGCCTCACCAGGCGGGATGACTTTTTGGCTTCCAAGCCGTACCAGCGGCTCGCACAGAGACCGAAGGAGTTGGCAAAGAACGGACCACGTACCTCCCAGAGCTTGCCTGGTGAAGGTAGAGAGATGAATGCCTCCGCAAAACAGCAAATACCCGCTGTGCAACCGGCTGGCAGTCACCACTTCAACCCTAGAGCAACAACGGATGCTGACCTCGAGACAACCTCTCCAAAGAGGGCACGTAGTCACGATCATGAGTCGTGTAGCGATGCCACGTTAGTTGAAACCACTGACATGGAAGCGGAACACATTGTTTACCGCGGTTACATACAAGAAATCACGCCAAGCTGGAATACCAGGGATCTTCAAGCTCATTGACCCGGAAGCGTCGTTCTGGAAAGGGAATCGAAACAACTTGGCCAGCGATATCTTTATCACGGCAAGAGAGAAGCTACAATCTTTTCGTGTAAGGAGTGAAGGTAATTTTTCCGCAAATGTGTCTGCTCTCGCTGCCTCTACGAGACTGCTTGAGTTGACTCATGCACTCGGGAGCGTCCACCGTACAATTCCTGTCTGCAATACCACTGCCAATACGCGTTCTACTTGGATTCACAAGTCATCCAGTAGAAGAATATTTAGATCCTGTAACGCGCTGCTACAATTGCCATCTATTTGGCCACGTTGCAATGTCCTGCCATGACCAATGGCGATGCATGATCTGCGCTGGAGCGCATGATAATATAGCCTGCACCTCTAAAAATCAACTCAAGGGCGCCAACTGCAACGGAGACCACACAGCTTTATACGCCGGATGTCTCAAGCACCAAGCGGCTTTATTACTGAGACGACAAGAAATATTACGTGATTGGACCCCGAAGCAAGGCTTGCCTCCTCCGAACTTAGATGCTGTCAACCCAGTGAAAACAACTCCTCTGTTACAAACAGAAGAGCGCAAGAAAACGTATGCGATGATGGCTAATCGTTCACAGTAGATTAAAGACAAACCAAGCCGGAATGATAGCCAAGGAAAGACGTCGCTAAGTGTTGTTGACAGCCAACATGAATCTCAACAGGCATTCATCCCTTTCAGAACACAAGCACCTGCTCATGTCTCACGTGAACCGGAATCATTTCAACAGCATATGACGGTGTCTATACTCTTTCTTGCGTTAAAAGAAATTCTGCGGGCGTTTCCTTTGGCGAACAACCTTCCAGAGGTGAGCGTTGTTCTTTCTTTAGAACCGCTGGCACTGCACAATCGGCTTACAACATAGCATAATGGCTAGCCAAATAGGTAACGGTTTTCATAAAAAATACAAATACGTTTTTTTAAAGAAAACCGCATTTCAATGGAATGCAAACGGCATTCAATCTACGAGTACAGGGGCCATATAACGTAAAAATATTCCGATATGTTTTTATTCCAATCTCCTGACGTCACATTTACGTAACCGCCGACGCAAGCATCGGGCAGTGACCCGCAGGCTTGTCTGAAGAGACCAATCAAACGCTCTCCTCATTTATAGGAGGTCACTTTGCTTTAAAAACGAATAACATTGCCTACACTGAGCGGTTGTCTTATCTAATTGGCTGACAAGAGGCGAGGAGCACGCACAAGTGGAGAGGGATACGATGGGCCGACCAAGTGCACTGAAAATCGATTACCAGATGAAGACGGTTGTGCCGACGTCTGCGATTGGCTGCTTTCCCTTACTTAGCTTAGGTAGCTCTTCGAAAATCGCGGCGGCACACAGGGGAAGGTTAAGAATGCTGCTAAAACGAATCCGCAGCAAATAAGAGTTGGCAGAGCAATGTCGTAAACGTGCCGAAAGTGCTCGTAAGCGTTACACGGCCACGCAAAAAGCTTTATTTTGCGCAAATAAACGTATGCTCTCCGGCAGGTGCGAGTAGCCAGTGCCTGAGCAATCGGCGGCAGCCATCTTTTATTCCTTTCCGAACGGGGCAGCCTGCGGCTATTCAGAAAAAGAAATCAGTTTTTTTTTTCGGCATATTAATGCATCTTTCACGCGTACACATCACTTTGACGCGGGGAGTTTTCGCGGTTTCGTGACTTCGCGTGACAGGTAGGTGAAGTGGATGCAGCCCTAAAACGTTGAACCACTAGTCGAAGTCGAATGGCGAAAAGGCGTTGAATAAGAAGTAACAATTTTTCTTTTGTTTCGTCCAATCATGCATAATCAGTGTGTAACGTTATATCGGATGGGGAGCTATCACGGTTTTCGTGACGTCACGTGACGGAAAGGCGACGTGGGGGTGGTCCAAAGAAGTTTTTGACCAATAGCGGATGGCTGGGGCCGTATAACGTAAAACTATTCCAATATGCTTTTATTCCAATCTCCTCACGTAAAATTTGCGCATCCGGCGGTCACGTGCAAGGTTGTCTTAACAGACCAATCAAACGCTCTCCTCGTTCATAGGAGGTCACTTTTGTTTACTTTAAAAAGGAAAAAAATGCCTACACTGAGCGGGTTGTCTTATCTAATTGGCTGACAAGAGGCGAGGAGCAGGCTCAAGTGGAGAGGGTTTCGACGGGGCCGAGTCACTGCACTGAAAATCGATAACCGGATGAAGAGGGTGGTGCCGCCATCTGCGATTGGTCCGCTTTCCCTTATTTAGACTGCGGTGGCTGGTCGAAAATTGCGGTGGCATGCAACGGAAGCTTAAGAATGACGCTAAAACGGATCCTCAGGAAAGAAGAGTTGGCAGAACGAGGTCGTGGAGGTGCCGAATGAACTCAAAAACATTGCGCGGCTACGCAAAAAGCTTTAGTACACGAGAATAAACCCATGCTCTCCAGCAGGTGCAAGTAGCCAGTGCCTGAGCGATCGGCGGCAGCCATCTTTTATTTCTTTCGGAACGGGGCAGCCTGCGGCTATTCTGAAGAAAATTCCGTTTTATTCGGCATATTAATGCATCTTTAACGCGTACACGTCACTTTTACGCGGTGAGATTTTGCAGTTTTGTGACGTCACGGGACAGGCAGGAGAAGTGGGTGCAGCCTGAAAACTTTTGACCAATAGCTGTGGGTTAATATCGAAAAGGCGTTGAATCGGAAATGACTATTTTTCTTTTGTTCGGCCAAATCATGCATAATCAGTGTGTACACGACATATCAGATGGGGAGCTATCTCGGTTTTCGTGACGCCGCGGGACAGGCAGGTGAAGTGGGGGTGGTCCAAAAAAGTTTGTGGCCAATCGCGGAGGGCTGATTGAAGAATTGGAATAGAAAAGTTTGGAATAGCTTTACGTTATAGCGCCCTAGACTTCAGAAAGCTTGTTTCGCAACACAAGTTCCCCGTTGTGTATCTTAACATAGCCGGCGTAGAACGTGATTTCCGTCTCTCGAACTATGTAATATGCTTATGTTCAAGAACTCTGAGCCGTAGCTGAACAATGTTATCCGTCAGACGGGATCTACCGTCATGGCTTCTCCTCCGACTCTGATAGGCCTGAGTTCGTTGTCCGTAGAGTTCAGTTCAAAAAGCTGCTAGTGACCATTGTTTTCACTTATATGCAACCAGTATCGCGTATTACTGAGTCAACTTTCGTGCATTTCACTCAAAGGATTCAAGAACCAATCCTATTCTGCGACCACTTCAGTGCTCATAACGTTACCTGGGGAAGCAGCCACACTGATTCAAGAGGCAGATCTTTGGAAAAGACTATAGACGCATGCGGCGTTCTTGTGCCTAATGATGGATCGATTACATTTTTAAGGCACTACAATCTCGCTAGTTGTCTTGATCTTACTACATATAGCCTCCCCTGACTGTACGATCTGTATTAGATGGCGCACAGTTATGAGACATGGGGTAGTGCCGACTACACAATTCTCATAGCGCATTCACTTATGCATCCGGCAACATCTTTTAGTCACTAAAGTTAATAATTGGCAACTATTTCGAGAATATAATTCTGCGGTACTGATGACCTGGACACGTTCATAATGCTTATAGTGCTTAATAATTACTCCAGGGCTACCGATACACAGCTATTCCAGAAGGCCATTACAGTGTCGACGCAGAATATGAACAACTCCGAGGAGTTAGATGGAGAGCAGAGCATCGATTTCGTCGTTCCGGACGGCTTGAAGATTGTCAAGAGAGACAAGGGGCACACCGATAATCTAACCGGGACATGCAAAAACTGGGACAGCAGTGGCGGGGTTAGTTCTGTACGTCACTTACTGCCTTCACTCCTTTACCCAAAATCTGGAGGTTAATAAACGCGCTTCACCATACAGTGTCACAATGTAGCCCTTTCATGAGACTTGCTACAGCTCTTCGCTCATCTGAACGCGAAATCGCAAACGCGCTCTGCGCAGCGCTAGCAAATTTCGTACACCCTGTCTCATTTCAAGATCAATATATCTTGTCGATGCAGCAACATGTGGAAGTTGCTTGCAGTTTACTTCATGCCCAGTTGGATATTTTGTTCTCCTTACAAGAACTGCAGCATGCTCTTTCGAACACACGCCAAAGAACAGCGACTGGTCCTCACAACATATGGTATCGCAAATTGAAGAACCTTGGCCCAACAGGCACGTCCGCCCTCCTCTACGTTTTCAAGAAGATGTGGGAGAAAGCACGTATTCGTGAGATTTGGAACATCGCTAACGTAGTCCCGTTGCTAAAATCTGGCAAAAGGACGATGTCTCTTGACTATTTCGGTCTTGTCAGCTTAACCAGCTGTGTTTCATAGGTGTTGGAAAAAAAAAGGTCGCAGTTTCTCCCGACAGGCGAAGCATCGATTGCGATAGAAAATTGGTAGATAGTTATATCGAGTAAGGAGAGTAGTTTTATCGGCTGTACAAACTTGTAAACATTCGCTTACTAGCTAAATTGTCAAGGATATAACGGGTAAATGCGACGGAACGAGGACGTAGAAAGGCACAGACACACGGAGACTGTGTCTGTTTCTATGTTCCTCGTTCAGTTGCGCTTACACATCCTATCGTGGATTGAAACCAGCTAGCCCGTCAACGCGTTTTAACTAAATTAACAAGCACGGTATCAGGAACGCACAGGTAAACATAAACTCAGCTCGCTCATTACACTAGCAAAACTACAGATGTGTCCCATTTAAGTGTTGCAGAATTATCGGCTCTTCTTGTTGTATAAACTATCTAGCAATTTATTTAAGAGCAGAAGATTCAAGCAGTTTTCTTTGTTGTATAAGCTACGTATAAACTATGTTTTCAGTTTTCGTTTATGGCTTGATCTTTACGTAAAACCTTGTGTCGCTCACAAAGGGGGCGAAGGATACCTCAAGCCGTCATTTGAACGGCTTTTCCCTTCGCGTCCTGTTACACTGTACTGTGACGTAGCAAATAAATAAATAAATAAATAAATAAATAAATAAATAAATAAATAAATAAATAAATAAATCATTGAGCGCGGAAACTCCTTGTCGAAGTGCTGGAGTGAGGAATCGTGGAAGCAGCAGCGATCGAATTTACCTTCGTGCACCTCTTGATTAGACGCGATCGAAACTTCGAAAGAACAGCGCGTACGAAGCGACCGGCATTACACGCGCTCTTTAAACATCGCAGATCGCTCTGAACACGAGGCCCACGCGGGCGCGCACTTTGGCGACGTCCCAGATCACTCAGTATCTCCCCAAAAGAAGCCTTTGTCATCCTGCGTTAGGAAATGAAAAGCTGATCTTATTTCGGCACTTTCATATACTCGCAAACTGCAAGCACAGGAATTTTATAGGGATCTTACTTTACAGTCCTGGAACTCGCCAGTCTTCCGGGGTTATAACATGTGCTCAACTACCTGAAATACTGCATCGCCTGCGCTTGTGGCGCAGACGATGCAGCAACGATGTCAGCACCAGCTTCCGTCGTGCAGGGTTCCTCCATGCCATCTTCGAAAGGTGTGCAATGTTACTAAGCAAGAAAAGGGAGAATCCAAGACCGCGACGATGCTTGCTGGTTGGCGCGTAAAGAAAAAATGCGCGTTCGCGCAAAAAAAAAAAAAGAAAAAAATCTTAGCGTCCGCGCGCGTCCGCGGTGTTGGTTCTCTGCGCATGCGTTGAGATGGTTGCTGTGGCAACGCGCGATCTTGGTGCGCACGGTGCAGTAGGAGCCTATTGTAGTGTAGAGCGTCGAATTTCCGCCGAGCGAAGCGTCGCCCACGCGACGTGGTTTGTGGAGCTGAAAATGCTGGTGTATAACTTGGTCTTCAAGCATGGAGGAAGGAAAAAGATAGCACGGAGCAGTACGTCACGCAGCCAGCCTTCACTCTATATAAGAAAACTTACACCCTTTGGGGTTTATATTTGCCACACAACAATAATCGTCAGGTACTAATTGTGGCCATGCCGTCCCTGCAAACTTCTTAATCTCATCCGCCCACCTAACTTTCTGCCGCCTCCTGCTACGCTTCCCTTCCCTTGGGATCCAGTCCGTAACCCTTAATGACCATCGGTTATCCTCCCTCCTCATTACATGTCCTGCCCATGCCCATTTCTTTTTCTTGATTTCAACTAAGATGTCATTAACTCGCGTTTGTTGCCTCACCCAATCTGCTCTTTTCTTATCCCTTAACGTTGCACCTATCATTCTTCTTTCCATAGCTCGTTGCGTCGTCCTCAATTTGTGTAGAACCCTTTTCGTAAGCCGCCAGGTTTCTGCCCCGTAGGTGAGTACTGGTAAGACGCAGCTATTATACAGCTGCGTCTTACCAGTACCAGCTATTCTTAGATCATTCTTATTCTTATTCTTACCAGTACCAGCTATTCTCAGATCATTATTATGATCTGAGAATGCCTGCCAAACGCACCCCAGCCCATTCTTATTCTTCTGATTATTTCTGTCTCATGATCCGGAAATAATCAGAAGAATAAGAATGGGCTGGGGTGCGTTTGGCGGGGTTGTTGGAGAAGTATGGGAGAGGCTTTTCCCTGCAGTGGGCGTAACCAGGCTGCTGCTGATGATGATGATGAATAATCGTTATCTGTCTTGCCCGCATTTCCTCTCTTGAAAACGCTGCGCTCATTACTTTCCTGACGAGAATGCTCTGTCATGCTAATAACGCGCATTCCGGTCGTGACAATGGAAGTACCGGGCTCGCAGCGTCAAAGAAAGGAAATGCGGGCAAGACAGATGACGAGTATTGTTCTGTGGCAAATATACACCCCAAAGGATGCAACTGTGTTTGGAGTGTTGACAAGCGAACGCTTTGAGAAGCCACAGTGGTGGCCCAACCCGTCACCCCTTGCGTCGAGATCACGGAGGAAATTCGAGATTTGCCGAGACGTTTGGTTATCGGTAGTTTTTATTCGGGGCCCGCTCGGCCGGCACCATACTCTTAGAAAAATTTACACCCTTTGGGGCGTATCTTGTCCCACAACGATAATCGTCATCTTTCTTGCCCGCGTTTCCTTTCTTTAGCGCTGCGAGCCCGGTACTTCCCAGTCACGAACGGTATGCGCGTTATCAGTGTGATGGAGCATTCTCGACAGGAAAGTATATAGCGAGCGCCGAGTTTCAAGAAAGGAAAAGCAAGCAAGGCAGATGACGATTATTGTTGTGGGACAAATATACACCCCAAAGGGTGCAACCGTTTTAAAAGTGTAGCCGGCAGCTGCTAGCTGCTCAGATGGAGGCCTCCGTGGATGCTTAGCTGCTCTGCCTGTATCTCTGGTCACATTTTTCTCTGTATGCTTGTTCCGCTTCGGTCGTTTCCTGCAAGGCATATGTTCCGCGCTTCCGGCGAGTTGTGAAAAGTTCACAATCCAACGTCAGCGCATTTAGGCTACACGCATACTTCAGCCGAAGTAAACAGGCCGTTGTGGTGCGATGTTGCGACTGGGGGTCCGAAGACGTGGAGTATATTTTCCTCGTGGAAGAGTAAGGGAACGTGGGGCTGGGCCCGATATCCAAGCCATTTTACACACAAGTTTTAATTGCGTATTCACAAGGAAATTCAAAGTAGTACAGAAAAAGTTCAAGAAGAAATTGTAGTATAGCCGATGACTCCAGCCGTCCGTCGCTCTTTTCCCCCTTGCGTGTTCAGTGCTCAGTCGCCTCTCCCAATCCGGGGTCAGGAGACCGATGACCTCAGGTCCCACCAATCCGGAGGTTTGTTGCCATTTCCCTCCGAAGGGAGTTTTGTCGGAAACACGCGCACATCACTGGGCACAAACAGGGGAGGGGGATTGTACACTGACTGACTGACCGAGTCTCCGCCGTGGATGTGCGAATTTGGGTGGCGGACAGGTGATGGACCGTATTCTTGCTGATTGCCCAAACCTCTCCTGACCGAGGTACTCCAGTGGTGGCCATGCAACATCCGATTTGAGAACGGCCGTGGCGAGGCCGTCGGCCCGTTTCCCATAATCGCGTCATCCGGGACAGGAGGTTGTCGCGGGGTGAAGGGTCGATCACAACACCAATAAGAAGCGCAACTATTCGTCACATTTTTGACCGAGGCCTTGCCCGTGTGTACTTTGTCCTGTTATGCCAGCTTTATTGATTTGCATTGTCGCTAGATCAGTGGCATCTTACGCATGAGGGTTTGCATACGTGCTATTGATCGCACTGAGGGAGCGGAGTCTTCCTTGCAGAACATCTTGAAGGGGCAGCGCATGAAGACGAATACAGAAGGCAGGAACACACAGGACAGTGCCTGTCTTCTGTCTTCGTCTTCTTGCGCTGCCCCTTCAAGATGTTCAACCAGTACCAACTCGCCCAAATGTCGATCCTTCTTCCTTGCACGCCAAACGCGGTCGAGCTTATTGCCTCAGATGACGCGGACTCCCGCAAGAAACGGTGAGTTGCATTTCCTACCTACGTGCTATGATCTTTTCTCGTGAAACGTGGTGCGTTTTCAATTTATCTGCTCCCAAGAAAAGCAGCAGCTACTGCAAACAGCGCTTGTTCCAGCTTTTGGAATTTGAAGGCCCCTATAGTCTTCGCTCAGGGGGTCCGCGAGCCGTCACCAGCACGACAAAGGACCAGTGGCGCGAAGAACAGAAACAGCTTTAATTTATGATGTAACGAAGCACTCAAACAATTACCCCAGTCTCGCGGCCGCGACCAAGGCGAAGAAGCATGCAGCAGAAGAGCGAGGCAACCAAATCTACAGGCAAAAGGAAGCGACGAAAGAACGGCCGTTACAAACCATCAGCCACCAGAATCTTACGGTCGATAACAGAATTCGTAAGGCGAAAAAGCAAGCAAGCACCGAACCGGGCGCGCAGACACAGTCGAAACAGCGAACAACAAAAGCACTCTTTCACGCGTACACAATGCAAAAAACGTTTTTCCCTCGCTATGCAGCACGCTCTAAAAAAACGTAGACAGGCCACGCCCCACCAGCGCCTCACCAGGCCCGCGCCCCCCGAAAAAGCCCAGCGTGCCGTCTCCGCTGCCTTCTTATCGGGCAGCCGCCTTCCCGGCGACCCCCGAGCGAGTTTTTATGCTAACGCCATCGGTACGCATGCTCTATGCGATAAGTGCTGTTCTGGCGCGCGTTTCAAAAGCTTCCCCCGTGCACGCTGCAGAGGAGGGCCCAAGCTCCCGACAAGTTTGAGACCCATATACGACCGGGTCATGTGGTCGGGTCATCACTGACCCTGCTTCGAACACTACGTACTGCGAACACGAACAAGTGGTAGGTCATCGGACGCATACGAACTTGTTAAGAAAAAAATTTCGAGTTTTACGTGCCAAAACCACGATCTAATTATGAGCCACGCCGTAGTGGAGGACTCAGGAATAATTTGGGCCACTCGGAGTTACACCTGAATCTAAGTACATGGGTGTTTTCGCATTTCGCCCCCGTTGAAATGCGGCCGTCATGGTCGGGATTCGATCTCGCGATGTCGTGCTTACGAGCCTAACACCAAAGCCACTAAGCAACCAGGGCGGGTAAAACATAACACGTATCGGCGAACAAAAGAGAAAGGTGCACTTCAGCTCGTAAACTAGACCTATTTATCCTTCACACGAGAACTGACAAGTTTACAAAACTGTTTTTAGCCTCCCTTTATAAGCGAAGGATATGTGTGCTTAGCTTCTGAAATGCCAACATACATTATCATGCGATTTACTGCAACACGAACCGCAGCGCACACTTACCGCAAAAGCAGTCAGCAGTGTAGTAACGTCGCGCACCTTTCTGAGAGGCCTGCAACATTTGCCTTCAAATTCCGACAGGCTTGAGAGGCTTTCTCCCTGATGCGGCTCGCCGAACGGACACGCATAGCGCAACACCGCGATTCGATGCCGCAATCCAGACAATTTAGCCCGGCATTAAGCGAAAGTGCCGCGGTGGTAGCCATGTTTCCTTTTTTTTTGAATAGTTTCAAATGGTTTCGAATGTATATCGAAAGGAAGAAAGAAATCAGGAGTACTAAAACCTCACGCTCGTTCTGACGTTTTTACCACGCGTTGGGCCGCCATATCGGCTTCAATCACGTTGCGGCATGCTCCCTCCTATTAATTCCTTCCTCCATGCTTTCAAGATACAGCGCCCGCACGGTCGCGCTGTAAGCAGCACCCGCCTGAGGAGAACACCTCCCCACCGACCCTCCCTCCCTCGCCTCACTCCCGTGCTTCGCGCACGACTGGAGAGGCCGAGCTTTCGGCCCGCCTTCCTCGCTCGCGCACGCGAGTTTGAGCCGCGTCCGCCAGCTCACCCTCGCGCGTTCCCCCCTCCCCCCTCTCGCCCTCTTCTAGTACACTCTAAGCCGAGGTACATGGAGGGTTGTTACGGCGGCGGCAAATCTGCGACTTTCGCCCGACGGCGCGCATTCGACGCCCGGCATCGAAAAAGACGCCCGCCGCCGCCGATCAGGGCCCGTCAGATACTTGACGCGCGTCATTGGACGCTGCCGGATGCGGCCAGCAAGCGCAGCAAATCATGGCTCACCTGGCCGACACTCCGTCACTTCTGTCTTCCTAGATGGCACATGCTTTTCGCGCGCGCGATTCTCTGTTCGCGGGCTTTGCGATTTGTGTTAGCGACGTGGCCATGACTTCAAAGGCAGCTCGCGTGGAATTTAACGATAAGTTTATCTGCGCGGTGCAGAAGCTTCCCATATTGTTAGTGGAAGGGTCGATTATGAAGATTATAAAGACGGAGACACGTCTGTACGTCAACCTTTTCCGATTACGCACAGCGTGGCCATACCGCTTATTTCCAACGCAGTCTCTCCGCTAAACTGGCACAAAATATGCTGATACAGTATTAAAAGCAACTGAAGGAGCTTTAGACAAAGTTCTAGGGTTTCTCTTTTGTATTTTGTTGTAAAGAAAAGACAAAGGTCAATAAACTTTATTTGTGCATTTCATGTTGGCGAAAGCAGTTTTGCCTTGTCTGGCCACACTGAGGCGGCACCCGCCGCTTTTTCGCTCCATGTATCCCCAGCCTGCGGAAGTTGGGCGTCACACCGCCGCGGCGTTTTCTGCTGTGTGAAATTCGCCGAGAAAAACGTTCCATGTAACCCGGCCTTAACTCGCACATACAGTAAATATACGGCGCACGGCGACGATTCTATCGCCCTTGGACTTTATACAGAACATTACGGCGAGGGCGACGCCGACGGCATAAATGTGCCTGGAGTGTACATATAATTGCTATCGAAATAAATTAAATTGAGTTACGGGGTTTTACGTGCCAAAACCACTTTCTGATTATGAGGCACGCCGTAGTGGAGGACTCCGGAAATTTCGACCACCTGGGGTTCTTTAACGTGTACCTAAATCTAAGTACACGGGTGTTTTCGCATTTCGCCCCCATCGAAATGCGGCCGCCGGGGTCGGAATTCGATCTCCCGACCTCGTTCTCAACAGCCTAACACCATAGCCACTGAGCAACCACGGCGGGTTCTATCGAAATAATATGGTCGATGTTAGACTGCAATGGTGGATAGAATCCAGCGATTGTCTACCAGATCAAATGAATGGTTTTAAAAACGTAGATGTACAGTGGACTGCATCTTTGACTTGGTAACATTTTTTGGCCACTAGGTTAGCTCTGCCAACGTTGCTGTGGCTGTGTTAATTGATGTTAAAAAGGCCGTTGACTCGTTCAGTTACATTCATGTCCTGGTATGGCCTGGTTGCTACTACGGTTGCTAGCAAGTACGGCGGCGCGTGGCATTTCCGGTGGCGCCCGATGTTTGTGCACAGGCGTGAGTAAAAACGGGTACGAGAGAGAAAATCTGGGGGCTTTTGCTCCTTGAATATATATGTGACTTTGTGACTACGGAAGAGAAGCTTTCCTTGTTTTGTTAGCGTTTGTCCTTGGGCGTGCTGGCATTGCGGAGGTCGCCCGCTGGCCACGCCCATGCGCGAGTTTGTTTACGCTTCGGCGCTGGCTGCCGGAGCGGTGAACCAGGTGTAGCAGTCGGCACTGACGCCCCATTTGATGATCGCTGTGTCTGAAGGTACGTCGGAGCACACCATACAAAGCATACAACACGAGCAAAGAAAGTTATCCTCCGTAGTACCTAGGCACTAGTAGTATTACTATTGTATAGTAGTATTGTAGTATACTACTATATATGTAGTATAGTAATATTGTATAATAGTATACGTACTACCTAGTCAGATAGCTACGGAAGTTGCCCGACAGCTTAATATTATTAGATGAAGTTGAAACTTTGCAACGGCCACAGAGGTACAGAACTTGAATTTTTTTTTTCACTATTCATTATGCAGTCTTTCAGAGACGCTACAGCAGGAAGAAGAAAAAAATGGAATACGACGCAGCGCCAGAGCTCTTTGAGTGAGGAGAATGTAAACTGAGCGTGCGCCAGTTATGAAGCAATTATTCTATGACACAATAACCGCAATATGTCACCTGAGGTCCGTCAAAACATCTACAAAAAAGAAACAGATTAACCGTGTCAGTTGACATATTGCATAAACTTTAAGAAGGTGTGTTGGATGAAAAGCATCGATCAGTTCCTTGACTAAGATTTAGCTCATGTTTCGGTGCTGATGCGCGGAAGGGGAGTTAAAATCCTTCAGCCATTATGGACAACGAGCGAAATGTCGTGGAACATTGCTTTCGAAACGTTCCGGCCGGGGCTTAGCGCAATTTTTTTTTCACTTATTCCAGGCGGTAATGGAGCAAACTAGTGGCGTTCAATCTCGCTCACCAAGCACCCTTTTTCTTTGCGTTCTTTGTAGTACCCGTAGCGCCACACGACGGTAACCAATACGTCTGTGTTACTGTGAAAAAGAAGAGGCTGTCTTTTACTCTTATTGGCGTCTACCTATCCCCAACCAGTCAGTTTAATAGCAAACGACTAGAAGATATTATGACTGCTACTCCCGGTCCTTGGATAATAACAGGGGATTTCAACGCCCACCACCATATATGGGGAAGCTCCAGGATAAACTCGAGGGGCAGGTCACTAATATCATTTGCATCAGGCCACAACCTATGTCTTCTAAACGACGGAAGCCCGACATTTCTGCGAGGAACAACGTACAGCAGCTGCCTTGATTTGACTTTTGTGTCACGTTGCCTGACTTCGAGCGTGCAGTGGTTCACCGATATTGAAACCCATGGAAGTGATCACATTCCGACCTATGTGAGAATCGATGGACTAAACGCCGCATTACCGGTTGTATCTCGCCAAATCGACTGGTCAGTCTTTCAAGCTCGTGTAGAAGACACATGCAAGAAACGTATCGCAGGCAAATTAGAAGAAATAATTGCTGACGCAATGTAAGATTGCACGCGTTGCTTCGCACATTCATCAAAGCGTACAGAGCATGACATTGAGTTGGAAAGGCTTCGTGCACTTCGTCGCCGAGCTGAAAGGAGGTACAGGCGCACGAAGTCAATTCATGACCTCAGAGAAGCTCGGCGTATGCAAAAGAAGATAAAGCGGCGAATGGATAAGCTAGCGGATCAAAGATGGAAATGCTTTTGCGAGTCACTGGACCCCCGCAAGCCATTATCCCGTGTGTGGCGTACCCTACGGGGCCTTAGCTCAAGCCCCGAGCAACGACACCCTTTCAACGCCCTTTCTCTCTATGAAAACCGCCGTGAGGTAGAAATTGCGGAGGAATTTTGTGCGAAAGTCACCGGTGGCACAGTTTTAGCCTTTGACATGGCTTCAGGTGACATCCCCGGTCCACGAGATACAAGTATGGACGCTCCATTCTCTATGGAGGAGTTAGAAGCTGCTATGGCACTCTGTAGGAGGTCATCTTCACCAGGGCCCGATGGGATAACATATAGTGCTTTGCGCCACCTAGGTCAAGAAGCACGAAGACAACTCCTCAGCCTTTTTAACAGCTCATGGCGAGATGGTGTCGTCCCACAGGAATGGAAACGAAGCCGCCTGGTACCACTACTAAAAACAGGAAAGTCACCGCTTGAACTGGCATCGTATCGGCCGATAGCACTTGCCAGCTGCGTCGGGAAACTCATGGAACGTATGATCCTCATGCGTCTCGAGTGGTACCTTGAACACAACAAAATTTACCCTGACTCAATGGCGGGATTTCGACGAGGCCGTTCCTCGATAGATAGTGTCATCGATCTGGTATCTTCTGTAGAACAACAAAAATCTCGGAAGCGATTATCAGCCGCACTCTTTCTTGACGTGAAAGGCGCTTACGATAATGTTTCCCACCAAACCATTCTCGACGCACTTCTCACAGTTGAACTAGGAGGGCGAGTATATCGATGGATCAGAAACTACTTGACACAAAGGTCCTTGTTCGTGCGTACGGAAGATGGTCCGACTACCGACCACTACACATGCCGAGACGTTCCCCAAGGCGGTGTTCTAAGCCCTGTTCTTTTCAACCTCGCGCTTCTGGGGCTGGCTGAATCCCTCCCGGAAACAGTGAGTGTTTCAATATACGCCGACGACATCTGCATCTGGACATCAGCGGTCACTCGCCTGCAGGTTCGCGCAAGGCTACAGCAAGCAGAAACACAGGCATCTGACTATCTTCAGACACAAGGCCTTACCATCTCAACAGAAAAATGTGCGTTAGTCGCTTTTACGCGAAAAGCAATGTCTGGTTATCCAGTATATATCAATGGCCAGCCTATCAGCTACAAGAAAAATCATCGGTTTTTGGGTGTCATTGTTGACCGGGACCTGTCTTGGAGCCCTCGGGTTGCCCACTTGAAGAAGAGGCTCACATCTATTGTTCACATCTTCAAGTTCATCGCCGGCAAAACATGAGGATCGTCAATAGGCTCCATGCTACAGTTATATCGAGCACTTTTTATCGGATTTCTACGTTATAGTTCTCCCGTGCTTGCTAAAATATGCAAGTCCAATCTTAGAGAACTTCAGAGCGTGCAAGCACAGGCACTACGTGTTTGCCTAGGCCTTCCGCGGAGCGCCTCAACAGCAGGAGCCATTATAATGGCTCAAGACCATCCGATCACGACTTACATCAGCACCGACTCGCTCAGGGCCCATGTTCGTCATATTTCACGGATTCAATCAAGCTTTCTTGCCTGTCTGCCAGAACGACGACCACAGGCATCCTTCTCCAACGAGGTCAGCAAGTATCGTGCCTCCCTACCATCGGGGTTTACACCATCAGCACGTTCAACCTCAGCTTTGTGGTGTTTAAAACAACCTGAAGTGCGTCTTACGGTTCCAGGAATAAGAAAGAAGACCGACCTATCTACCTTGGCCTTGAAGCAAGCAGCTCTGGATTGTTTGCACACTTCCTACTTTGACCGAGTCCACATATATACGGATGGCTCTTCCACCCAGACCAGCTCCACCGGGGCAGTGGTTATACCATCACGATCACTAAGCATCCGATACAAGATTTCTCACATGACAACATCGACCGGTTCGGAGCTTGTTGCCCTCCGAGGTGCCGTTGATTATATTAGCAACCAACCGGCTAATCGGTAGGCAATATTCTGTGATTCAAAGGCGGCCTTACAATGTCTTCTGTCATCTCTTCGTCGCGGGTCCTGTGAACAACTCGTATCGGAGATACGAGAACTTCACCATCACATGATTGCTAAAGGGCACGACGTCGTGTTTCAGTGGCTGCCTGGCCATTGCGGTATCTCCGGCAACGACCTCGCTGACGACGCTGCTAAGAAAGCACATGAAGGAGCAACCCTTGTTTCTATACCGTTATCGCGTACTGACGCAGCCCAACACTTAGGCAAGCTGGCGCACCGTATGACATTGGAGAAGTGGCACACACCTGATTTCACTCAACATCGATTGCATTCCCTCGATCCATCTATGCAACTGCGGCTGTTACCAGGGCTTCCGCGTAATGAGGAAACAATGCTGTGCCGCTTACGCTTGGGCGTCGCATTCACGAATGCATATACGTTTTTGATTGGCATGGCTGATAGCGCCGAGTGCAATGCCTGCGGTGTCGAAGAAACTATAGACCATCTACTGTGCTACTGCCCATCATTTGAAAATGAAAGACAAGATCTCTGCACAGCTCTCAACAAGTTAGATAGAAAACCGTTCACCTTGAACAAGATCTTGGGACCATGGCCTCGTATATCGCAGCTACAAAAGGCCACAAAAGCGCTGCTGCGATATTTGAAAGATACAGGATTGAGTGAGCGTCTGTAATCCGGACTGAGTGACTGAACGATATCCCCGGTGGACTTTCTCTTCTTTCTTTAATCTTTCCGTCCCCATTTCCCTTTCCCCAGTGTAGGGTAGCCAACCGGGCTCAGTCCTGGTTAACCTCCCTACCTTTCATTTATCATTTGCTCTCTCTCTCTTCTCTTGTAGTAGTCGCGCTAATTCGTCAAAGGCAGAAATGTTGTGCCTCCCGCCTAGAAATAACGTCATCATGCCTGCCGTTGCCTCTCAGTTCCTATTTTTTTGCGAAAGAACACGCTTTCAGCCGTCGCGTCGTGCTCGTGTTTCAGCGGGACGATATAGCGAATGTACTGCATTGTCGTTTCCGAGTGCAGTGGTGTTAAATGTTATTGTATTTCCTAATAAATTCTACCTTACTAGGGTAGGAAGTCGTGAGAAGTTTTCTGTATCTTCATGGTGCCTCGGAATGAGCCACCATCCCTCCTCGCAACTCCCCCTTCCAACTCAAGAAAAAAAAAGGAAAAAGAAGATAAAGAAAGCAAAAAGTATTTTGCTGTGTTACATGAGTTCTTGATGTGCTACTGGAGTCAGTGTACACAAAGAACCCGACAATCGTTCATAGAGCAACCACCCCAATATACTCGTATACGTTCACTGCCTGAGCTCCAGGACAAAAAGCAAGAGGCGACGCATGCCAACAGCAGGTTCTTCAGCGTTGCCAACTCTAATCACTGGCTTAGGCACCTTTTCTGCCCTATGTCTTACGCGTCCATCGTTCATATCATCATATTATCAATGTATTGTATAAAGCTAGACTCCACCGCCATCCATCATTTAACTCTTGAATAAGGTTCCTTGTGCGCGTGTATGGTAACTTTAGATCACCTCTCCCTACCGATATTTTTTTCTGTAATTGTTGTGTGAAACTTCCTTGTCGTTTGGTCCGCTCCTCCTAATTAAGAGCAATAGCCGGCGCCGTCTACAGCCACCAGCATCTCCGTGAACGCAGGTATTAATAATAATAAAAGAAGGAGCCTAGTTGGCGCCAAATAACCGAGTTTATTAGGTTTTTTTTTTACAGACGATATTTACTTTGTAATTATTTCACCCATCCAGACCGGTATTTCTGCCAAAATATTTAGCTACTAGATAAAACACAATACCACTTAAGTGGAAAGAGACAGACAAGAGACGAAAGGCAGTGAGGTTAGTCAGGCACCCGTCCGGTTTGCTACTCTGCACCAGAAGAAAGGAATAGAGAGAGGAAAAAAAGGAGAAAAAGATAGCATACTGTTGTGTTCCACCTAGTAAACTCATTTTCCTTTTTTCTTTCCTGGATGTGCATGTGGTAGTAACCAAAACAATTGCGAGACACTTAAATAATTGCCAGGAACGGCATCGGGCTTGTATTCAGCTTATGTTCCCCATCGAGGAGTGCCAAATTGAGACCTTACGTGACTTTTGTGCGATTTTTTTCACCAGCACGTTGCTCTCTTTCGCCTACTACGCTCTATAGTAACCCTAAAGATGCCCAAAAATAAAAACGAAGCAGCTGCGACGCAATACTCGAACCTAAATGACGCGAAGCTTGTTTGAGTTAGCGAAGTAGCCACGTAGTGGTGACACGCGTCGCAGCATCGTCGCCTGAAGTTGCCTCCGTCACGAGGGCGAAGGCAAAGTATGGCGCTTGTCGAGGGAACAATGGTGATGAGAGGTGCGTGTACAGAGAAGTCCGAACAGTATTTAAACACATTTGGGGCTTCATACCCATTGTGTCACCTTGGCACATCCATATTAGGGGATTGGCCAGGAATGGGCACATGCACACTGACACATACAGACACGTTTGCACATATGTGTCAAATGAAAGTTGAACAGCGGAGCGCGTGGCCCAAGCATAAGTGAAGATATAGTGCGCGCCGTCCAGTCATCACCATTGACAAGCGCGCACATTCGATTTGGCCGCACTGCGCGATCCCCCTTGGGTGAGAAAATTTCGCTCCTGTCCTGGTTCTTGCATTTGAAAAGGAGAAAATAAAAAATAAAAAACGAAGCTAAAATATTGCAGTTTACGGCGAGTCTTGTCGCACAGATCGGCGAATTCAGCCACAAGTGCTGTCAGCGCGAATAACGGTGCGCGTAGTGCAGTTTGCACGGTCATCGCCCGCACCGTGCACCGTCATCGCAAGGTAGATTCGCCCGCGCGGTGCAGGCGATGACGGTGCAAACTGCACCACGCGCACCGCTATTCGCGCTGACAGCACTTGTGGCTTCGGCGATCTGTGCGACAAGACTCGCCGTAAACTGCAATATTTTAGCTTCGTTTTTTATTTTTTATTTTCTCCTTTTCAAATGCAAGAACCAGGACAGGAGCGAAATTTTCTCACCCAAGGGGGATCGCGCAGTGCGGCCAAATCGAATGTGCGCGCTTGTCAATGGTGATGACTGGACGGCGCACACTATATCTTCACTTATGCTTGGGCCACGCCCTCCGCTGTTCAACTTTCATTTGACGCCAATTGTAGATGCCCAGTGGCACATACCCAGTGACCCAAGTTGTCTATACTCGGCAAAACGGAAGCCAGCCCACATACAGAACTGCAAATCACGGCGCGCAAGTGAGCATTTCAGGCTCGTTTCTTTTTTCGTATCTCGCGGGATCTCTTTGAAAGCAGAAAGAATGATTACGTAACAAATAAGTCTCGCATAATTCTCGAATAATAATTCACCCAGAAAGCGAAAACAATGCTCTTTTGCGTTTTCTCGTCACGCCGTCCGCTATGGGGAAGGGCCAGAAAGAAGGCGCTCACTGGCGGCTTGCACTCAGGCGTTCAAAGATGGCAACGCTCATAAGTGGGTGACGAGCGTGCAGTTTCGATGATAATTCATCGTAGTGTCTTTTCTCATGCATCAATTCATTGAATGAACAGCTGTATGAGAAAAAAACAGCCCAACTGCATGTTCGTCCCGCGTTGTAACCTCTGAACTCTGCGCCATGAAAATAAACAGTGGCCCCATTTCCATAGAAAACAGGCGGGTATTGCAAAGTGGACATGTATCCATTAAGTGCGCAAACTTGGGGTTTGATAGTTGTAAGTAGTAACATCATTTTAACACTCGTTTCAGTATATATATTTGGATCGGCATCAATGTACAGCTCCGTCTTCCGCCAGGGATATGGCTAGCTGTAGAAACGCTTCAGTGCGGCCTGTGGTTCGGCGTGGCGTCCACAATCAGGGCTGGGCAGTATCGAAAGGCGCTATAACGTTGCAATTCTGCAATCAGTCATCCACGATTGTTCAAAAAATTTTCGGAGCACCCCAACTTCACCCGTCTGTTACGTGACGTCACGAAAACCGCGAAAACTTCCTATCTGATATATCTGCACATTGATTATGCATGATTAGATCAAATGATAGGAAAATAATTATTTCTGATTCAACGTCTTTTTCACCATTAGCCCTGTGCTATTGGTCAAAGGTTTTCGGGCTGCGTCCACTTCGCCTGTCTGTCATGCGACATCACAAAACCGCGAAAACTCACCGCGTCAAAGTGACGAGTACGTGCTAAAGGCGCATTAACATGTCGAACAAAAGGGATTTTTTTTCTTCTGAATAGTCAGATACGGCCCCGTTCCGAAAGTAATAGAAGGTGGCTGCTCGCAAATCGCTCTGGCACTCTCTATATACTCGGAGCTGCCTGGGAGCGTGGATGTATTTGCGTATAATAGAAATAAGGCGTGGCAGCTAGCATAACGTTATCGAGCCTTTTCAGAATGTATACGAGATCGCTCTGCCAACTCTTCTGTGCTGAGCATCTGTGCCGGTGGCATTTTTAATCGTCTGTTGCACGCCCCATTTTTGACCAGCCACCGCAAGCTAAGGATGGGGAAACGAACCAATCGTAGACGCCGGCACCACCCTCCTCATTCGGTTATCTTCTTTCACTGTGCTGGCTTGGCCCCATCGAAACAGTCCTCACTTCAGCCTGCTCCCCGCCTCTTGTCAGCCAATTAGAAAACAAATACCGCTCAATGAAAGCAGTGCTATTCACTTTGAAAGCAAAAAAGTGACCCCCTAAAAACGAAAAGCGCTTTTGATCGAGCTATTCAAACAACGCTCCGGGTTACCGCCCGATGCTTGCGTCCGTGGTTACGCAAATTTGACGTCAGGAGATTGTAATAAAACAGTTCTGAATAGTTTTACTTTATAGGGCCCGAAGATACATGTATCTTACAAACTATCTTCAGATACCTTTTTGGTATCCTGTTTCTGTACCATAATGCATTCGGCAAGACATTTATGTATTTATGAAATACTGCAAGCCTTGGAAGGCCCAAGCATGAGGGGTAAAGCACATATACAATAAAGCAGTACACGTAGAATCGAAGTACAACACAAATATATTGCGACAAGCACGCTAGAAAATGAAAGAAAATTTTACATTATACAAACAATACAAAATCATTGTATACAACACAGCTTCAGTAGTGCAAAAGTACAAGTAAATCATAACTTAGAAAAACAACAGCAACAATAACAGTTTCATTAGGCAGCAGGTTCAAGAACAGGTCAATTAAACATGAAAAACTCAGCCAATTTAATTCGATATATGTCCAGTCGAGTCAATGCTGGTCAATGGTTCTATGGGTAGACTGTTCAACTCTGCTTTTGTGCAAGGAAAGAAAGAATACATGAAAACGTTAGTTCTGGCACTGTAAGGTGTTAATTACGCAGGGTGACGATGCCTTGTTCTGCGGGCTGTAAGTGGAATGATGGAACGAAGTATGCTAGGCACAACGTTAAGACAGAGAAAGAGAGTGGTTTGGATCAGTGAGCAAATGGGTATAACCGATACTTGGGTATCGGTTATACCCGGTATCCTTGGTACCCGGTATACCCGGTATCTATACTTGGGATAAACGGGTATACCAATAATTGACATTGAGAAAAAAAAAACGGAGCTGGGCAGGCTATATAATGCGCAGGTTAGAATCGGTTGGCGCAGGACAGGGGCAATGGAGATCGCAGGGAGAGGTCTTCGTCCTGCAGTGGACATAGAAGGGGCTGCTGCTGCTGCTGATGATGATGGTGGTGAAGAAGTGGATGTATGTAAGGCGGGGGGGGGGGGTAGAGACAATTTGCCTTTACTAAGTAAAAAAGAAATTTAAGTCTGTGAAATTTTCTTCTTAAATGCAGCGTCTGAATATTATGTTCAATCATTAGCTGGCTTGGGGAGTCAGTTAAGCGATATTTCGAAAAGATAAACCTTACTGCTTTACGCTGAAGTATCTGTAGGGCGTCATTGCTATGTTGAGAATAAGAATCCCATATTGTAGCTGCATACTCCAGTTTAGGACGGACTAGGGGCGTATAAGCAATAAGACGAGTTTCAGCGAGAGCATGTTTTAACTTGTGTCTGAGCGGGCAAAGTTTGCGGGCAGAGTCGCATAAGTAAGAAATGTGGGAGTTCCAGCAAAGGTTATTGATTAATGAAACGCCTAGGCATCATTATTCGCTAACCTCGGTAAGTGGCTGAGATGCAAGGCTGGACGCAAATGATAGCTTATTAACTTTTTTTCTGTAATTTTCATGAAGACTGTTTTGCTTGTATTACGTTCCGTATTCCAACGAGCGCACCATGACTGCAAGTTTTGAAGTCTGGAATTTATTGTGATCTGGTCTTGAGGGCTAGCAATTTCGGCAAAGAGCAAACAGTTGTGGCAAACAATTTAATTTTTACAGGCGAAGTAACAGGGTCAGTGGTGTCATTAATTTATATATTAAATAACAACGGCCCTAAGACACCACCCTGAGGAACACCAGAAGTAACGGGAAGTTCACTCGTAGAGTAAGTATCAGTAACAACGAATTGCCTGCGATTGGCAAAGTAAGCAGTAATATAATTTATAATACTCCTGGGTAAATTGAGCAGCTGAAGATTTTTATTAGCTTTGAGTGTGTGACGAGGTCAAATGCTTTTTCGAAATCCAAAGATATGACGTCAATTTGTTCATATTTGCCTAGTATACTAGCGCAATCATGAAAAACGGTGGGTAATTGCGTTACGGCAGAGAATCCCTCTTGGAAACCGTGAGGCAGGGGTGACAAAATGTCTCTGTCTCCAGGAAACGTCTTAGTTCCATTAGCTAATATACGCTCCAAAAAGTTTACAAAAGGAGGTGAGTGATATTAGTGTGGAATCGTCCTTCTTTAGCACCGGGATAACACGGGCAGTAAGCCAGTCTCTAGGAAGCAGAGCTGAAGACAAAGATTCGCGAAATATTATGACTAAGAAATGGGATAACACTTCAGCGTACCTATGAAGAAAAGCATTGGGTATGTTGTATAGCCCAGGAGTCGATTTCATTTTAACATTTAAAAGCATCGAAAAAAGGCCAGAAATTGAAGCTATATCATGTTCATAATTGTGTGTGATGCGGTCAGAAAGAGGGAAATATGACGAGTTCAGAAAATACTGTTAAAGTACCTGTGGAACTGTTCTGCAATTTCCTGTTCCTCGATGATAAGAATTCTGTCGTTCACAATCTGGTCGACTGATTTGCGTTTTCTGCTTAGAAAGCCCCAAAACCTGTTAGGAGCAGTCCGAATGAAGTTCGGCAACGTATACTGATAGTAGTGTAGTTTGTCATTGCTGACTGCTTGGTTTAATTCTGTTTGAAATGTAGCAACTGTGAGACGAGAACTACTTTGCCGTGTTAAACGCTTGACTATCCTTTTGATGTGCAAGATTTCGCGCGTCATGGAGGGAGTAGCTTTATACATTTTCTTAGTTTTGTTAGCGACGAAGTTATTGATGCAGTAGGCACAAATGTTTTTAAAGTCATTCCAAAGCTTAACGGCCTCACAGCCATTGAAGCTACTAAGATGCAAGTCCAAATAGTCGAGTACGCTTTTGTCCCTGGCGTGCGAGAAATCTTTGAAAGTAACCCCGTTGGATTGTTTAGTTCGGGTTGTTTCATAGGAGCAAGAAAAAGGTACAAGCTCCTGATCAGAAATCCCTTTTTCAACGGAAACAGATAACTGTTCCAGGGACCGACTTACAAAGTCAAGATGAACTATGGGGGCCGATTCAGCACAAGTTCGTGTCGGTGGTGTCACGACTTGCTGTATAGGTTGTGCTTCAAGATAATGCCATGCAAGGAATTAACATGTGAATTCATTATGGAACTGAATGAGCCATGTACCCAATCAATTCCTGAGAGATTAAAATCACTGAATCATTTTTTTTTTCGCGTGTAAAAGACGCCATGTATTCATGTAGATCATGCAGGAAATGTGCAGCGCAAATAGCAACAGAGATGTGTTCCGCAAAGAAAGTTTTATAGAGATGGTCTCGATGCTATCAACTTGACACAAGAGTATTGCTGGAATATTTTCTTTTACAAGACCGCTACACCGCCGCCTCTCGCAGATCTGTCACGACGGAAGGCCCGTTAATTTGGGGGAATGCCGTCCTTGTCAATTCCGTGATGCAGCCACGTTTCAGTGATTACGACAATGTGCGAGTTGTGTGTAAGAGTAATCGCCTCAAGTTGATCGCTCTTGTTCAGAATAGTGCGGGCATTGATATTTGGGAGTCGCAGTTCTTTGGAATTAGTGGAATGAAGTTAATCATTGTTCGAAGTGTTGCTGACGTCATGAATTTGAATTCGTGTGTTCGAGGCTTCGTCCCATCTGAACAAATCTTGGTTTATGCGCAGTTTGTCCTTTATCAAGCTGACTTTCTTTCCTTTACTTTTTCGCCCTCTTTCGCACTATCCCACAGCAGCGTTCACTTCCAGAGAGTATCCCATGAATAATCATTTTGGATGTAAATCATCAGGCCCTTTAACTTATGGGCATTATTAAAATTTGTTGTTTCTCATTGAAATCCTGTAGGAAAAGGATGACTGGCCTGTTTACCTGGTTTACCTAGGCGATGAATTCTTCCGATTGAGAGGCAGGGTACGTTAAGCTTGTGAGAAAATGTATCATTCACGAGCTTATCCTTAAGCACAGCCTCTGTTTCAGCGGCGTCTTGGCAAACGCCGAAGACTACCAGATTTGAACGTGCACTCCTATCTTCCAGGTCAACTATTTTGGCTTCGACGGATTTCACGGTGCGTTCAAGGTCACCCCCTCGTGCGGCGCGTTTTTCTAAGCCAGAAAAACGACTACCCAAATCGGCGAATAGCCTTTCGAAATTTTCTTGGTGCATTCTAAGCGCCGATGCATCCTCAGCCAGCTTATTTTACCATGCTAGTAATTCTTGCAGCAGTGTTTCAACAACCGGACCGGGATTTAATTCAATGTCTCCAGACAGTAGAAGTAGAAATGTGAAGAACATGTCATATGCAACAATAGCACATCACCAGGGGCACGGCAAGGCCACAAGGCAGCGGCAATCACTCTTAACTGAAGTGGAATAATAACTAACTTGCACGAAGCAGAAGAATGGTCTACTAAACCACATGCCCGTCGATGGTTCGCCATACCCACTGAAAGTATACGGTTGCAGCTGTTCCTTTATAAGTGCATGCGCTGACGTCATACGATATGCAGGTGGTGCTTGAGGTAAGTTTCCATGATGAATGTCGGCGTGACGTCAATAGGCAGACGATAAGGCAGTGATGAAGCAGCTATGTCGTGAATACGCGTGCAGGTTCCGACAGATTTTGCTGGCTTTGCCGTTGTATATTGTGTTGTATATATTGTATAGATTTTGCCGTTATAATAATGCAATCCGTTCCGGGCTGGTCAAGAACGAGCACCCGCACGAAGCACAGGAATGGCCTGTTAAGCCACATGCCCGTCGATGGTCCACCGTGCCCACTCATATGTATCAGTATCTGCATTTTCGATACATGATACGAAGTATCGTGTATCTTAAGATACAATATACACGTATAACAAGATACACACATCCAGAGAAACTGAAGGCAGTTAAAATTTATTCAGCAGCGGTATCTTTATGCTAGCTCATTTTTCTAACATAATACGACCGGGAATATTGAATGCTGTGCAGCACTAGTATTATTCGCGGATAATATTTTAATAATAAGCTTTTCTTAAATTTTAGCCGTTAGATAGAATGTTTGAACTGCAGATTGGAAGTCAAACCGGTGCTTATAGCATACCATTTTGATAGAAACTTTGTGCTTATAGCCAGTTTGAAGAAACACAGACCGAGCAGGTGTCGTGAAATGTACTGTTGTTCCCACTACAGTTTCACGCACGGTATTTTAAGATGCAGGCACGTATTATCTGGAACATCAATGCACATCGCTGCATATTTTAAGCACACTGATTGCACATTATTAGCACTGATCCAGTCAGCGATAAGTACCCGCACAGACACTTCGCGATAGAATTAAACGCTGCAAAAGGAGACGCTGAAAGATTGCGTTTTACCCGGAGGCGTATACTGAAAGCGATAGCAAGGTTCAGCGTTGCACTGAAGGCGCCTCCGAACGCTGGTGCGACGAGCGTTCCAGCGGCGTTGCAGCTGTCGCAGCTCGATGGTGCACGAGATGGGATTCAAGGAAAACCGTGGGTGTCGGTCAGCGTCCAAAGAAAGGATTACATAAACTTAACTTGACGGTGACCGAGGTGTAGTTCGCGCACAGCTTCTTATCACGGACGCTATACTCTATGTGGCCAATACTGATGTCTGCGGCGGAAGCCGGAAAGCTGCCCTGGCTCCGGTAGCTAGAACTGACTGAGTGGAGCGTGAAAGTGCCACTACTTCATTTCGTTGCTTTTGAAACAAAATGCACTGCGCTTCTCCGGAGACCTTCTAATCCTCCACGCGCAAGCTACGCATGCGTCGTCAATAGCGGGACAGCTCGACAACGGCGACAGCAACGGTGATGATGCAAATGCGCATCGGGCCTTAGTGTAATTACCATCGAAATAACAGATGGCTTTGTTTAATTGGACTTTTGCTCGCCACAATCTACCGGCCGCCGCTGTCGCACATCTCCCTCCACGTCAGCCTGCTGCATGTTTGAAGTCACGTGGCCTAAAGGACGCTGTTTGCCGTGTTATTTCGCCGCTGCTGCACTAAATTTGGTAATAGTGCACCATTAGTAATCATCTACATAACGTGAGTCGGAGAATTTCGGCCGCTTTCAGAATTTGAGAGCAGCGTGAGAAGGTGTACATGCAATCGAATGCAGAGCCTGCTGTGTCTGTATGCCGTCGTTGTGCTAACCCTATATAACACCAAACGTCTTCAAGTATTTTCCACCGCGCGTCCATTTGCTTTTCTCCTATACTATCTTGAAATGGAGACTCGAAGAGAAAAAAAATTATTTGAGCTGTATTTGTAAGTATAGCCCCTGTAAAACATCAAAAAATGCCAAAGACGCATATATAAACGAAAGATGGGTCGCGACGCTGCTTGGGAGTTCCGGCACCAGCTCGGCGTGACGTCATTGATTTTGACGGCGTCTGCTCGGGCGCAGTTGTGTTTTTTTATCAGAAAAAACGAACTGCACTGTGTTCCAACCCTAAAGCAGCCCAGGACTGAACTTACCAAATTTTAAGGTTTCCTGAGCTGAAACGGCTCGAATGCTAAAGGATACATTGAAATACATGCCGCTGGAGTTTCGGCGGGATAATAAACGTAACACAATTTTGACATTCATTTTCTATTCTAATATTCAACTTATTACCGCTAAATTAGCGAAAAGACAGTTTTAAGCGAATATTCTCCATCAGGTATAAACTAATTGAGTGTTTCTCGTTAGTGTCCCTTTAAAACTTGAGGCATTCCGATGTAAGCTGCGTTCATATGCAGTGGCGCATTGCGTCGCTTTTCTAGCGCATCGCATATGTATCTAAACTACGGCAAAGCGCTAGGAATGCGCATCGCTTTATTGAGCAGGATGAAAAATCGGGCGAGTTGGCGCAGCTTCATGGAGTTGGTTTATCTTCATATTAGGTGTTATCTTGAAATAAACTTCAGTTGATATATGTATAGTCAGCGCCGTGTGGTGTTACTTCCATTGTATACCCTGTCCGTGTCAAGACACGCTGGCGCAACCATGAAAAATTATTGCCGCAGGGTAGGGTATAGATCAAAACGCGTCAGTCGACTCACGAGGTGCGCGTAAACACTGGTCTGTTGCATGGAAGCGCAGCGGAAACGTGAGACGGCTGCCGGCGTGTGTTCGGTGCTAACGGGCGAAACTCATTCTCCGGAAACAGACTCCGACTTACTTAGGACGAAGGGTATGCGCCATTGCAGACACACAGACAGGATAAATGAGATGCGAAAGGCAGGGAGGTTAACGGGAAGATATATATCCAGTTTTGCGCCATGTGTAAACGCTGTAGCAAGGTACTACCGCGGTGCGTTCTGAAATGAGCGGCATATATGCTGCTCCAGCTTGAGCTTCAGCATTAACTTAATGCTACACACACTTTGAACACAGTGAACGTTGTTGCAAACCACTCTGCAGTCGTGATGATAACGATGTGATGATTTGGGCATCCACTTTGAAACTGAATGGTGACACGTCTCACCAAGCTTCATTTTTTAGCATTTGAGTGTTTTTATATCTTTCGATACATCCATGCCGTGAGCTATTATATTTGCTGCCGTTTACTGACACCTAGACGTAAAATCTATACAACGCGGTGTATTGTTTATGAGCATTGTTATCTACCTATATGTACGTGCAACCTTTTCAGTGCGTAATACGCACGGAAGCTTAATGTGGCGCCATTTAAAGCTATACAAGGAACACGTTCTGATATAAGACACTGATCCGCTTTACGAATGGACGTAAAGCAGCGCATTGTACCGTTGATAAAGGCGGCATGAAAATTGTATATATAAATTGTATATATCGCAGTTAGTTTAACAGCATTTAATTGACCCCTTGGCAAAAACTTCACTTCGTATAGATTCCAACACGTGCACTGAATATGCAGCTTTTCTTTGCTTATTAATGTGGTCGTTACTGCATGGCCACATTGTAGATTTGAATACAAAGTTAAATAAATTCGTTTGTTGCAATATAAAAATATGCGTACACCACTTCGATGGCAACACCAGGACTTGATACAAACATGCACACTATAGGATGCAGACAAATGCTCAGGATAAACTCCAGAATGTTTGCGTCCTGATACTTGAAAGTGAACAGTTTCATTCCGTGGCTGTCAATGAGATGGAGAAAGAAAACTTAATTGTGTTCGTGGAACAAAAACCCATTGATAAGCTTAGAGATATAGTCATTGCTTAACACTTTCGAAATGAATAATTATAGCTTGCTATCGACATTGAAGCAGCCTTTCGGCAGCAAGAAAAGGAATCAGTTTTTCCAGCTCTGAACATTGAATTGCACGCAATGCAAGCAGGCATAAAATTCTGCCAATGTAATCTGTTTAGGAATACCAAATTAGAATGAACATTGAGACTTTCATTTGTACTTTCTCTGGCTGAGCAATCTAGTTCGAGATGGCTCGCATAAGCACGTCGTAACGATGTTGATCTAATACAGGTTAAATGCATGACTAGCTTCAGAAATCTGAATGATTGGAATAAGTTATAGTGGATAAACTATAATATCTAATAACATTAATAATATAACAATAATATTTATTTCCACAAAGCAGGCTAACCGTGAGCGGCGTGTGAGGCTGAGCAGAAAGCTGAAAAACCCTACGGCAAGTGCGCATGCCGTGGGCCTACGATCATACATTATGATAGCGCGTATTGATATGGTCTTCTTGTCAGAAGCTCCGAGCATACTACCAGCGCGAGACAAAGGACAGCAAAGTGGACGAGAAGCGTGTCTTTTAGAATGCTATGTTACAACATACAGGTTTCTACGAAAGTGACGGTAACTGGTAAAAACATTTGATGCGTCGGCTTTTGCGCCTTTAGAAATATATGGAGAGGACTCCCATATATATATAGCCGCAGCGCACGCATGGCGATGGACGATCCAGGCTAGCGCTAAGGTTGAATTTCACAACACAATTTTTATTCCACGTCCAGTCATTGCTTAACACTTTCGAAATGAATAATTTGGGGCAGATCATTTGGGGCGTCGTTCAGGGGTACACGTGGGCTTTTGGGTTGGTGCTTGTTGTTGCGTTTCGCGCAAGAATATGGCTAGGAGCAGGCACCGTATATGCGCAATCACAAGCAATGTACACACATCATTTCTCCAGAAGCTGACGCCGAGAACGGCTAGCGCGAGGATCTTGTTGGGCTGACACGACGACTTCGTGGCAGCCGAATTCCGAATAGTGCATATGCGGTGCGGGTAGCTATATGAACTTGTCGATAGGTCATCTTGTAGATTGTTGTAGCGCATGCAGAACGAAACGGTCATAGGAGGCAGATGAGACAACACACAACGCTGAACCACCTGCGAACAGCTGTTTATGTGGGCCATATCGCACTGAACTCCAGAAACCACCGTTGCGCGCTCCAAAACAAATCTTAAATAACACGTTTTTAAATTACTAAACGTGCATATTATTTGCTCCTAATCAAGAAAAGTCAAGAATATTAAAATGTAAACGTTTTATTCATTACAATGAAAGAATTATGCGGCATGTGCCACGAAACCTGGCAGTAAGCAACCCTGGGAGTCGCACCAGTCGCATTGTTGAAATCGCATTCATGTGAAATGGGCTCTCTAAAAATCGCATTGCGACGCGTGCGACTGCACCGATTCTCGTCGTTCCAGTCGCAGCATGTGAAACAGCCTTTAGTCCCGCTTTCCCCGAGATTTTTCTTAGAATGTATATTCGCGTTTTTGGTTCTATCAGTGACAAAGCCCCCTAGTTCAATTTTCACAAAGAAAACCTGTGCTGCTCTTAGTAAAACTGATATATTCGAAGTTGCCATTCTGTGAATAATTAGGCAGTCCGCCGATGCATCTGCGTACGCTTAGGAGCAAAATTTCGCTCCTTTCGAGACCGTAACTGCGTGCTATTATTATGGTAACAGCGCGACGTCACTGAGTTAGAGCAAGAAAGTAGGTCTTTACACATACTTTAGCGACTGATTACGTTGGGTTCTATATCACGCGTCTATATCACGCGACTCTGCAATAGCAGCAGCACTGCGCTCCGTTTCCTGTTTGTATAAATGGTGCTCAAGAATATTTCATGAACAGGTGACGATACAGCTTTGTGAATGTGCGAACAATGATACTTTAGCGTTACGAAATCCGGGACAATTAGCTTCTCAGCAAATGAAAACTTGCAAATAAACTGGAGCGAGCTAAGCAATGGCAGCTTGGCCTGGAAAAGAATGCGTTCATGCAGGCTGAAATACCCGCAGCATATTTAAATGGCACAGCAAAAAACCCTGTGCCGTTGATGGTGCTGAAAGTAATGGCAAATACAATTTCGTAGGTCAACTTATGCAACTTTTGCTCAGTGCACGAATTTATTCGCCCAATAACTATCCAGATGATTAATCTAACGCCATGAGCATTTATTACTTGCAGCCGTTTGACTACTATTTCTTTGCTTGGGAAGTTAAAGGGCTCGCTCGATCAATAACCTGGAGCTTAAGATATTCTGGCAGAAGAACGTAGAGATGTCTAGGCATTTAGAGGTCGGCCATCGGGTGGACACTTACACTCGGAATCACTGGTCAGCAAACGTTGGGCGGCTGCAGCCCTTTGCCAAGGGCTCTTGATGCCCTCCGCTCTACGTAATTTCAATGCTTAAATGGAACGATTTGGGCCAGGTGGAATCCTAATTAGGTGAGGTGCGAGAAAAGCATCTCGTGTTTCGTCCGCTGTGAGCCGGCTGATTGAGCCCGAGTTGAAGCCGTTAACTTGCTAACTTGATCGCCAGGGTAAGCAAACAAACGTGCGTGTCGCCTTCTTTGCAAACAACTGCAGATGAGCGCTGAAACTTAGTCTGTCATGGGATGTAATTTTATTCACTGTTGTCGCAACAGCTCTGAGCAAACAGCGATATAAGGCTGCTCAGAATTCCGGGCAACACTTTTATTTTTGCCAATCTCTCTTAAGAATGGTTAAGTGCATTAGCCAATGTGAAGAAATTAATCCTGAGCAATGTCCTCCTGACGCGACAGCTCGATATTTAGGGAAGAGTTGCGGAAAATTTGCTTTATCCGGTAATTTCAGAAAAGCTGCGCCTACGTGGAATTTGATCTGGAGGCACTGCTACTGCTGTGTTTCCAAGTGTCTGTAGCCGGAACGAAAACGTTGAAATTAAATTCTATGTTGTAACACCTCTAAACTGCACGTTGGATTATGAGGGACACCACATTGAAGAACTCCTAATTAATTTTGACCACATGGCTACCTGGAGTTCTTGAACGTTTCCCTGATATAAGCACAGGAGCACCTTTTTTTTTCACTAAATTAACATTTTCTTACTTTTTCTAAATGCGCCCCCCGCGGCCGGATATCAAACCCATGACATCATGCTGCGCCACTGAGCCAGCGCGGCGAGTCCAAAAAGCTACCATGCCTTCTTTTTTTTCCCTTTTTTTAAGTGAAACATTACTGCCAGCTTACCACTCCCTTTGAAAAGAAAACTGTATAATCATTGCATTCTACCGGTGCTGACATATGGGTCAGAAACTTGGAGGATAACAAAGAAGCTCGAGAACAAGTTAAGGACCACACAAAGAGCGATGGAATGCAAAATGTTAGACGTAACGTTAAGAGACGGGGAGAGAGCGGTGTGGATCAGATACCAAACGGGGATAGCCGATATTCTTATTGACATTAAGAGAAAAATGGAGCTGGGCAGGCCATGTAGTCCGTAGGGTGAATAACCAGTGGACAATTAGGGTTACAACATGGTGCCAAGAGAAGTCGAGGACGGCAACAAACTGGGTGGGGTGGTGTAATTAGGAAATTTGCAGATGGAAATTTGAATCGGCTAACGCAAGGCAGGGTAAATTGGAGATCGCAGGGAGAAGCCTTTGCCCTGCAGAAGACATCAAAATAGGCTGCTGCCGCTGTTGCTGCTGCTGTTGCTGATGATGATTACTTACCTCGTTGGGTTTCGTGACCGAGGCTGCGGCGTGGCTGTTCTTTTGCCGAATAGGCTAACCAATCACAGCGGAGTACGAGCGCCGCGCGCGCCGATAGGTTCCGTTTTTCACCAGCAGGTGGCGCTCGCCTCCTCGCATCCGTGGCGGGGAGTTGTTATCGGACATCCTCAAGCACGAAGGCATAGATAGGCAACTTCGTGGAGCTGCTGAGGGAGATATATGAAGACAACCGAGTAAAATTTCTACGGGAAGGGTGAAAATGTAATTAATTGGTGGAAATTCACCAACGACTGAAGCAAGGATGTCCTCTGTCTCTACTGTTGGTGCTTTATGTAAAGGGCATAGAAAGACAACTGAAAAGCAGTCAATTAGGATTTGATTTACCATACACGCATAATGGACAAAGGTGCAACAGAAAGTACCCGCACTGATGTATGAGGTCTACACGGGGCTACCAGCGGACAATGCGAGAGGCTTACAGACACTGGCTAATATTTCTAGCAAGGCAACGAGAAATCTGGGCCCTAAATTTAGCACAGAGAAATCGGGAATTATGGTTTTAATGAAGAGACAACTAAGTACGTGGTGTCGATTCAACAGCAAGTTGTACCCATAGTCAAGAAATATAAATACGTTGGCGTATACATAAACAAAGAAAAGACTTACTCAAGCACCCACCAAGATAGTCCGAAGATAAAGGGCAATTGGAATGCAGCAATTATAAAACATAGAGCACTTTGAGGCCACAATAAATACGAAGTGGTGTGTGGGATCTGGAAAGGAGTCATGGTGCAAGCGCTAACGTACACTAATGTCATTCCCTATATGCTTAAAATCGGATATCTTGTCGGGGTTGGAAGTTAACCAAAGATCGGTGGACCGGTTGGATTTGGGAGCCCACGGCAAAACCAGAAATGAGGCAGTGTAAAGCGACGTGTGTTGCGCCTCGTTTGAAGTCAGAAAAGCGCAGAGCAAAAGTAGTTTCGAAGAAAGATTCAGGAACATGGATCAAAACAAATGGATGGGTAAAGCGCACAATTATCGTACCTAAAAAGCGTGGACACAGAATTGAGGAAGAGGCCAGGAAAATTGGCATCCAACTACAGGGTAATTGAAGATGTAGATAGACAACCAGGAGGAATCAGAAAGTGAGAGAAACAGAGACAGCGAATTCAATTAAAAAAAATAGAAGCATAAAAGACCATGGAGTTTTACAAGAATGAGAAATAAGAAATTAAAAAGAAAAAAAAATTACGATAGCACGAAGGGAAGTGCCTTCCTATTCGAGGCTTCAGTTGGTTGCCTAAGGACAAAAATATAGCGCAGCAATATTCGGAATTCGATGAGGCACGTGCATGCACCTTAAACAATCCGGAGACCACTGAGCACATCCCAAGTACGCAACGCACACCTTCCAGAAGCGCTAGGATTTAAAATGGACGGAAGCGTCAAGCGGTCAGCAGTCGAGATAAGCAAGAGACGTTTAGAGTATTGGTGGGAAAAAAGCAGGGAAGAGATTGTTACGACCGGATCATGTACCGACATAGGTAGTGGTGCAAGGCAGATAGAGAAGTTTTGAAGGGAAAAAGTGCTAGGATGCAAAACATGTATATCATAACTGATTAAATCAAGCAGGATAGGTGACATTTGTCACCGCCCCGTTTTAAAGGGGATGCCAATAAGCCATCATCATCATCGCCATCATCACCGCGGAAGTGGCAGCGCCGGCCGTGTCGAAAACAAAATAGAACCAGAAAGCTCGACTTAGGCCTCCGCGGCTGCACGGTAATGAGGAAGTAAAGGCTTCTTCGGATAGAATTAATGCGAATTAGGTCCCGTACTTATGCGCATGCTGGCTCTGAAACCATCGTGCGTTCAAGGTGTCCGTCGTACTGGCTGTAGTCACCAAATCCGCTTAACAAATGGCTCGATATAACTTGTGTGCGCCCACGCTTTTGTGCGCGTGCGAGCGTGCACTCGTGTTTCGACTCTTTGTGCACTCACACAAAGCTTCGCTTATGTAGATTCCAACGCGTTGGATCTGCTGAATTTTTTTTCTGCATTTGCCTGTATTTCACTGCTCGCTCTGGGTTTCATGGCGGCTACTGGTTCGCATAGCACTCTTCGCGATAGGCATAAAAGGCTCCTTTGCATTTACCCAAGCTTTTCTTTATACGTCCGCCTTGTTCCCCGTGATATTTTTTTTGGCTAGGCCCACGTGAAGGCGGCTGCTGCACGGACATTCACTCCAGCCGTTCGAGTTGTCACTGCGCCATCGAGCTGGCCATACAGTGCTCACGATACTTCTCCGCTACGCGCTGTCTCCCTTCTTGTTTTCCACCTCACTTCACCTGCCGCCGTGGTTAAGGCGTCCTCCTCTGTGCAAGACAGTTGTCGGGGTTTTCCTTTATTGATGGCTGCTTCTTAGTCCTCCTTTAAAATTTTATTATAAAGGAAAGGTCGCAGAGACAACTTACGCAAGAACTCAAACGCGTGAACACCTCAAGTCAAAAGCTCCAATCGCATATCTTTGTTCCACTGCTTTGTCGTATGATGGATTCGTGGAATTGGATGAGTAATCTTGGCGACACGTTGCAGAAGGTGGCGAGATGTCTCGACAGCGTGAAGCACAAGCTAAGAAATTTTGACGGGCTTTTTTTTTTGCAATCAGGCTTGCTTGCGCTCCGCTTCAAATCTCTGCCCCAGAAAGAGAGAAACGCGCAATGTGCGCACGTGCCTATAATCAAGGCGCGCGGCGCCCGCCGCGTGGGCGCCGTTGAAATTTCAATTCCATGCGAGGGGCGGAGCGTTTAACGTCTAGGTTTATTATTGGTGCCAGCCACTTGGATCGCGTGTACTTATTTGAAGAGCGCTATTCGAACTACGTTGTTTGCTTTCTGTGCTCTGCGAATTCAGGGTCGGGATAAAAAAAAACGTTTCTATCACAACTATGAGTGATCTCATACTTCGCGTTATCGTTGGGCTTGAAGGAGACCAGTTTTGTGAAATTTAACCGTACATTCATACATGAAATACAAAAGGCGGATGCTATAAAAGAGAACGATTTGTTCATAACTTCACATTATATATCCATAATTAGCGCTCTAGAAGTAAGTGAGAAACTACGACTGAAAGAAAAGCATAATATAAACAGTAGAATATCATCAAAGATATCTATACTCATAGACGTCTTCGTAAGATTTCTCAACTTTCTCTTCTTCATTGTAATCTATAGCACTCACAATATATCCCAGCATGAGAAACTTACGTGCTGCCCAGCAGCATCGTAACCTAGGACTAAATAAACGAGTTGGTTTTCTTGCGCTCTAGAATCGCCGCTCGATCATTGTGTGACAAGGCATTCAGTGACACGGCTGCGCCATGGCGATGAATATATCTTTCAGTGGGCCTGAAGAACCACTAGAAGACCGTATCGGCACGAAGACCTTTACCGCGCTATACGAGACAATTGCCGCCTATTCGCTTCTAACCTCAGTTGATAGAAACATACTGGTTACCGCTACTTAGCAGCAGCTTGCGGACAGGCTGAGGTTCTGCGGCCTGCAAAGCTCCGACGGCAAGGGCGAGCTCATCTAGCGCGTCCTACACGACATCTACCGGCGAGTAACGGAGTGCATGGAACCGGCTGCGACATGCGAGGCTTGCAGCGATGACAAGCAGAAGACGCATCTTTCAGTACCCGCCATCGAGAACGAGGGGCTTCGCATGGAGCTATTCATTTATTTATTCCCAGTTTATAACTTACAGGCATACAATAAGGAACATACATTACATTACTGATTGAAGTGCGTATGGTGGCAAATTCCCTAAACATGGCAAATTAGATACATATGTACACGATATTCACTCTAACATAGGATTATTGTCTGAGACCATAAGTTATCAAAAACATCAATTTGGTTTGCATGTAATAAATTAAAACTAAACAAAGATAAGACAAAATACGCAGTATTCAACTCCCGTTATTCAAATTGTGACACAGTAGGCATGCAAATTCACCTTCTAGGTGGAACTATAGAACAGCTCGACCACATGAATTATTTCGGGGTATTATTGGACTGCAACTTGAACTGGAGACCACATATATCTAGTATATGCGCGAAATTAGCTTCGGCTTGCTATTTATTAATAAAATGCAGAGAATGTCTTTACCTTAGCGTACTCAAAGTTGCTTACTTTTTCACATTTCACTGTCATATCATATACTGTTCCCAATCGTGGTCTGGCACATATAAAACATACATAGATCCCGTCTTTCGGTTACGGAAAAGGGCCCTGCGCATTATGACATACACAAACCCACATGATAATAGTGACATGCTGTTCGGTCGTCTCTGTATATTACCATTATCTCTGGCATGAGAAATGAAAGTTGCCATTTTGATTAACACTATTTTACGTGGGAGTCATTCCTTATCACCAAGCCTGTTTATTACACGTAATCGCAATAGAAGGGGTGCAACAAATATAAATTTCAACCAACCAATCACTGGTAACACGTATGGCCAACGACTACTTGAGTTTCATAGGGCCAAAATTTGGAACACAGTACCTCTTGAGGTAAAAATGGCCAACCATTTCGTGTCTGCTGTAAAAACGCTATACCTATCAAAAAGTACGCGATTTTCTGTCAACCTGGTTCTCCACTTGTTTCATGCTGTGCCTAATTGTTCCTTTTGAATCTATTCAGAAAGCCTAAACACTTGAGCACAGAACTTTGCAAATATGTTACTTCTACGTATAATATGCTATTTCTTTTTTTGTTTTTGTGTGTATGTATTTTAACAGTTATGTTTTATTACTAGTGATTGATATGCACTGTTTTCTTTTTTAGTGGTTTATGAATGAATGAATGAATGAATGAATGAATGAATGAATGAATGAATGAATGAATGAATGAATGAGAAGCAGAAGCTAAAGGCCATGTGACCTGACAAAGGCTTCTGCTCCCACAACAATTCGGCACGCAGGCCGTACGCAGCAACATGTATCATACAAACATACCGAAGTCAACTGGAGTGTTGCGAGACAGAATATTATTTTCGTGAAGCAGGACATGTCTGCAAGAAATATGAGAAACCGACAGGATGCTCAAAGTACGATACATTTTGTTTCAGACCAACTACAAATTTAAAACAAAAGAAACAAAAGACCGACAATTTATACTGCGGTTCTAATCAGACAAACTCAATATTGTTCAGAATGAGAAAATTTTGTGTGATTTATCCGAACATTCAATAATTTCATCTTCAACATCACGTAGACGATTTAATAGTGAACGTGCCTGGTAACTGACTAGTTTTGCGTAATTGGTTCTTATTTTCGGTGTTCTCATGTCATGTTGTTAAAGGCTGTAGTGCGGATTGGTGGGTACATTCAAGATGAACTCTGATTTGTTTTGTTTAATGTATTGCAGCAACTTGTAATAATGCACCTGGTTTGCCATTAACATAGAATGTTTTATAAAAAAATGGTGTGGTTCTAAAGTTTTGTACGAAGCCGTAATATCCTTTGAATGCACGTAAGACTCTTTTTTGCAGCACTATCAATTTATAATTTTTTTGCGAAGTAGTGCCCCAAATTAATATGCAGTAGGTTAATCTAGAATAAAAGAGTGGGTAGTACAATGAACTTTTCAACCATGGAGGAACCAGAGTACTCAGTCTGTATAAGCAACCAACAGTTCTACTAAGTTCCATAGGAAGTTTGTCGATGTGCATGATCCAGGCCTAATCCTCTTGGAACCACACTCCGAGAAAGTTTTGACATTTGCTCTATCAGCCTATATTGAAAAATAATAGCCGCATTGCAGTTACGTGGTTTATTAATAGGGGCAAATATCATATATTTGTTTTGGAAGAATTCATTTGTAGCTTATTATGTTTTAGCTAGCAACAGATTTGCTTCAGGTAATTGTTAACTTTCAATTCAAGCTCTGTTATACTAGCAGCTTTAAAGAATATGTTAGTATCATCTGCATACATAACTAATTCAGAAGACTCGGGGATATCACACAGATCATTAATATGTATTATAAACAGAAGAGTTTTAAGTATTTATCCTTGTGGAACACCCGTCGTGATTTCCGCGTAAGATGAAACATCATTATATTCATTGACATATTGAAAACGATTGGTTAAGTAATGTCGTAAAGGTTCCAATACGATTCCTCGTACACCGCACTGTTACAATGTGCTAATAAATGAACTGTGGCATACTGAATCAAAGGCTTAAATTAAAATTAAATTATGGGGTTTAACGTGCCAAAACCACTTTCTGATTATGATGCACGCCGTAGTGGAGGACTCCGTAAATTTCGGCCACCTGGGGTTCTTTAACGTGCACCTAAATCTAAGTACACGGGTGTTTTCGCATTTCGCCCCCATCGAAATGCGGCCGCCGCGGCCGGAATTCGATCCCGCGACCTCGTGCTCAGCAGCCCAACACCATAGCCACTGAGCAACCACGGCGGGTAAATCAAAGGCTTTCCTAAAGTCTACAAATAAACCTAATGTATAGATTCTGTTTTCAATATTTAATATTATTTTATGTTAGATATTAAGAAGATGCTTCACAATATTTTTTTTTTGGAATCCATCCTGCATGTCAGTGATTACATTATATTTGCTGAAAAATGTTTGTTGTTTAACATTCAGGGCACTCTCGAACACCTTTGATAGAACAGGTAAGACAGATGTCGGCCGAAAATTTGTCATTAAATGTTTATCACCTCCTTTGTAAATAGGGCATGCACGTGCTATTTTTAGACAATCAGGAAATATGCCGCTTTCAAACATTCTGTTTATAATGTGAACAATAACAGGTGCAATTATATCTGCAATATATTTCACTGGTACTGCTTTCACATCATCATACCCAGCAGAGACGTTGTTTTTGACTTTAAACAGCAGTTGCACAACTTCAGCAGGTGTAAGAGGTGTAAGTATCACCGACTTAGTAAGACTGAATTTATTCACTATAGATGTGGCCGTGGGTTGCCCCCTGTCGGGATACTAGGTACTAGAGACGAACTATTCATTGAGAGCAGCTGCTGCTTCACTGCCTGTCAACACGCCAGTGGCTGTCTTTATGTTTATCTCGCGTTCTGTCTTTTCGTAGATGTTAAGTCTCTAACTTCACTGAAAACTTTCCTAGGGTCATTTTTTATTTTAGCAAATAACCGTTCATAGTACTTAATTTCTGCTTGCTTTAATTCACCGTTGACCTTATTTCCGTATTTTTGAAATCAGTCAACAATTGCGCACTCCTGCATATTACAAACAAATGATACAGTTTGTTTTTTCTTGTTATCATTTTTAGCAAAGCAGCACATATCCAGAGTTTTCGTATTTTCTTGCTCCTCTGATTGCACAATTTCAACGGAAACGCTTCGTCGTAGCGCGTAATCATTTTATAAAAGAACAATGCGTAGGCTGCATTTGGATCTTGTTTTTCAATTACACATGACCAGTCTGTTGATAGGATCAGAGCACGGAAATTTTCCAATGCGCTTGCGTGGAAACTGCGAATCTGTGCTTTCTTTTCGTCCTTCCCCTCGTTTATGCACGTAAGGAATGAAACAAAATACAGGCAGATGATCACTTATCTCAGCGGATAACAGTCCCGCAAGGCAGTCAGTTGGGTGTACATGGGTTATGCATATATCAAGCAAGGTAGCCGTTTGCGCCGCTAGTCTCATGGGTTCCGAGATTACGCTTGTGCACATGAACGAATTGATTAGACTAGCAAAATGTTTCGATGATAGGTCGTCCGACAACGTATCCATATTTACGTCACCCATTATAATAAAGGGGGAGGACGAATGGCTCAGGAAATGTAGTACCTGTTATAGGAAATCAAAGAACGTCAGTTTGTTTCCCAACGGTGGGCGATACATAAACACAACTGTTGCATATTCTAAGCGTACCATTACACATTCTACATTATTCGTTACAAGTGAAAATTCTGGAATTACCTCATGTACAAGGCACTGTTTAACATAGACAGCCACGCCACCTCCTCTGCACTCCTCTTACTAAACCATGGTATGTGTAATTTTCACAGTACGGGGGGTTATCATTCACACGAAGGCATGTTTCACAGTAGAATACGATATCAAAATTGTGCGCGATTGACCCAAATAAGCAATTCAGTTTGTCCTCTTTGTTTTTTATGCTCCGCACGGTTAGGTGAAACATCTTTATCAATTTACTGGTATGAGACACTAATTTATTGAACGACTGAATATCATAACATGTGCAGTTCATACTATGAAACTAATAGTAAAAAAAAAGAAAAAAGAAGTAAGCCATGGCGCTGACGTTGTCATCTTATCAATGTCTTCCATACTGGCGATTCGAACAGCTGGCGAATTGTCGTCCTTGCGTACGAACACCTTGCCGCCAGCCATCCATATGAACCGCCATCTCAATTTCTTCTTCCTTTCTACTGCGTCACCAAGAGGTCGTTTGTCATACCGTGTGAGGTGTTCGTTTACGAACACCTTTTAGGACGATTGAAAGCCCAGTGCCTTTGTATCTATTCTGTTTTGTTAGCTTTGCTAAGAAAAACATTCCTCTTGGTTCTGCGGACAAACCGAACAATGATATTTGCTTCATCATGTCGAGCAGTAAGCACTCGGTGGCAGATGTCGATATCAGCCTCTGAGACCTCTTCCTTAATCAGCTCGCCAATTTGCCTCACAACGATTAGTAGTTCGCCTTCAAGTGGAATGCCCTTTATCTCAATGTTATTTGAACGTTGGTATTGTTCCAGTTCCTGAATTCTGCATGATAGCTTGGCATTCTCAGCGCAAAGATCCTGGTTTAGTTTTAGAACCTGCTGTATTTCTGTTTTCAGCTCAGTGACCTCTTGAAACTTATCTTTTATGCTCCTCAAGTCTGCCCTGAGCTCCCGCCTCAAATCTTCAATGGCCTTAGCCTCTATCGACATTGCAGAGCAAAAGTGAACGTCAATGCACTAACAACACCAGTAACAAGAATCAACCAAGTACAAGAAAGCTGATAGGTTCGGCAGCAGTGCACAGATTCTATGACTCATTGGCTAAATAAGGATATTCCGCTCACCAGCAAAAGCAGAGGCAATATTTAGGTATGGCTCCATAGTGCACTGCTGCCCAACTGAGACAGCTGCTCGCTCTGTTGATGGTTTTGTGCTGTGGTTTTGCGCTCGTCCGACCTATGCGCAGTCGCAGAAGAGTAGCTCCGGTCACGGGATTCCGATCACTGTTGTGGTGTAGACACACGCGGCACTGCAGACGTCAGAATGGGCGACAGCACGTTGGTCGAGTCCGGTTGCGGGCTGCAAAAGCAGATGCAATATTTAGGTATGGCTCCGTAGTGCGCTGCCGCCGAAATTGTATGTCTTCACCTAACTGTAATAGATTGTATCACTAATAACTAGATATGCGCTTGACTTTGTAGCTGCTGCTACATATATATGACTATGGGCCTACAGTAGCCTTCGCCAACTGGCCCAAAAGTTCTTTTGTACAAATTATTATCAATGAAAAATAAACTGAACTGAATTGAATTCAACATTAGTGCGCGCAAAATGACTGGAATGTAAAGAGCAAATTATGTTTACATTGCCCGTGGTAAAAGAAGAACTTAAATAGTAAAGAGAAATTGAAGCTATTTAGAATTGTACACGACACAAACTACTACTAGACAAAAAGAAAATGGTCTGGAATCCACGCTGCAGTGAAGATGGTTGGACAGCGAAGCTTTAAACGATAACTAGAACGAGTACCTATTGCAGCGTAGGTTGAAATTATTCACGTGGCGACATTCACATGTGCTGTACCTAATTATTAGCCTAAGACGTTTCGACGGCCTGCGTCTTGGCTTGCGCCGCTACTTCGTGCGCCTGCAAAGAGTGGACCAGAGAGGAGAGAAATTCGCTGCGCCGCGTATGCACGTTGTTCTTTAAGGAGTCCTCACTATAAGTAGCCTTCCCATAGCATTGTGGCAACGCAAATCACTTTATAGGCCTGTTGTTCTTTTATGTACGAAAGTGTAGTTACGTCACTCCCTGCCTCGTAGGCCCCAGTCAAGCTTCCGTCGCTGCAAAAGCTTGCGCAACAGTAGTCTTTACCGCGAAACGTATGCGGGGAGCGCTACGTGATTCGCATTGCATGTATTGGCGCAGGAGTGCCTTATCAAATATGTGGTTCGGCTGCTTGTTTTGAGCTTGTTCTTTGTTGAAACGCATACCGTTTTGTACGTTGTATGCGTGATTTCTAAGAATGTACGCACTGTTCGCTTTGCTTTGCCGAATGTTTGTAGCCTCTGCCTGACAGGGGTATGAGCCATAGATGATAGTTTTCTGTCGACGTTAGGCCACGAAGAAATCACTGGATCCTAGCCATACACATCTTCGCTGTAGAAAGAAAGAGAACACTGTCAGTAAGATCTTGATGAGGGCTAGTTGGTTGGCTAGTTGGCTAGTTCGTCTGTGGTATTTGTTTCCTTGTGTCCTCGTCTTTTTCGCGCTGTTTAACCTCAGTTCTAAGAACACTGTTACTATGTAAATTAGGCACGGGATGGTGTACAGAGCAGTTAGAACAATATTTAGGCGTGAAATACGTGTGCAGACGGTCACGAAACACATCGCTATCTGTAATAAAAATGATGTCTCTAGGAACAACGTTCGAAAGCTAAATTTTAAGAGGCGATGCTGATAAGTTAAAGGCCCGTGTCTTGCCAAAGATACGCCTGATGCTTAGCTGATTATGGAACCGTCGAGGCATTCGCGCTGGTATTTCCAGGAGTGAAAGAGATGACCTGGTGTGGTAGATGTATCCATGAAGCAGACATAGGATGAAAGCGGAGCGATGAATATCAATAGGCTGGAGTGAAATGTCAAGTTTAATTTAGGTCACGCTATAATTGCGACAAAAGTTTTCAGAAATGAGCCACACAACCAACTTTTGTCACGTTCTAACTTGGTGATTAAATCTAGTTTAGGGGGGCGGTCCAGATCGATGACGCGAATTTCACCTGAGGCCGAACGAACGTTTCAGTGCTAGCTTACAAACGTTTTGCTCTAAAGAAATCCACGCTTATATAATCGTGCGTTTGCAGTTTTTTTTTACACGCTTAACCTAGGCCTGCTATTTCTCCATGCTTACCAATCACGCATGCTAGGAGTGACCAGCAGCCCCTCCTTACGCTTAGCAGGCGTGACTGGGAGCTCTGTTTCCACTCTTATTATGGCGTGACCGTTATCCACACTTAGAGACATCACCCGAGGGGGAAATGGAATGGGTTGAGGACTGTGCCCCATCCCCCCCTCGCCTCTTCTGTGCCTGTGCGGGAGGCAACAAAGAAGCACCGGCTCTTGTCGGCTTGGGTCGCTTCTCCGCTTTGCTCGCGAAGCACGTCGCAGTCCTCCTATTTAACTTCTGCTTCGCCGGCGCAGACTGTCGAGGACCAAGGCACTATGGCAGTGGCAGCAGGCCAGCTAAGTAGAAGCTCAATATGCTGCAGAGAGGTTGCGCAAGACGCCGGTGACACTGAATGTAATATAATAGGTGCTTTAAGCCCTTGCGCATTTCAAGGACGCCAAGGAACATAAAACGTAAACAAGCCCCTCGGTATCAACTGACGTATAACCCCCCGTGGTTGCTCAGTGGCTATGGTGTTGGGCTGCTGAGCACGAGGTCGCGGGGTCGAACGCCGGCCACGGCGGCCGCATTTCGATGGGGGCGAAATGCGAAAACAGCCAAGCACTTGGATTTAGGTGCATGTTAGAGAACCCCAGGTGGTCGAAATTTCCGGCGTCCTCCACTGCGGCGTGCCTCATAATCAGAAAGGGGTTTTGGCACCTAAAACCCCATATTTTAATTTTAATCAAGCGACGTATGATGGCTCAGAAAACTTTAGTATTTTTGACATGATCAGAAGGAACTTTTTCAATTTTCGTTCATTTTAATCAATCCTGTTTCCAAACGTTAGTTCGCTCCGAAATGTGACCTGAAAAATAAAGGAACAGTGTGCAAAATGAATTTAGGTGATACACAGCTGAAGCTTATTTTAGTTCTTCATGCTCATATTTGAAGTTAGATTCAAGCGCACATAAGACGAGGACACAGAAAGGAAGCAGACAGGACAGCACTTGACTCTCAACTGGATTTATTGTTCGGCAGTTAAGCGCTGTCCTGTCTACTTCCTTTCTGTATCCCCGTCTTATGTGCGCTTTGTGGGGATTTGGGGAATTCGACGCGCCATTGTACGGGCGCATTTCACCTGTTTCTGCAATCCCTGCGCCTCACTGCCTGCTCTGGTGGCTACTGTCGTGACAGTAGCGTGTCTCTTCCCTCTTGGGACCGCGCCAGGTACGTACATGCTTCCTCTCGTCCGCCGACACCTCTGTGACTAGGACTTGAGCTCACGCACGGTGCCATTGCCCGTGCGGGTAGCGCGTACGTCGTGTTGATCCTATCCCGACGCTAAGCCGAAGAGCGGGTGCCTAGTGCTCGCGCGAGGTCGTACCACGCCGAGTCGCACTTATCGGAGGCCCAAGCCGAAGGAAATTGCCCGAGCTCTCGCGAGTTTGCCCATTGGTCATCGCGAGAGCAAGTAGCATAGCCGCCGGGACTTTTCCTAGCGGCGTGTCCTAGCTTGAGCCTGTGCTGTAGCAGCGACTTGCTAGAGGCGCCCCTGACTGTATTTTCCGCCCTTGGTGCGGGACCCCTTTGGTTCCCCGCCGCCCCAGGACCAGGCGCTTGTGCAGTGTCGGGTGCCGCCGGATACAATAAACGGTATCAGTTAACTCAGGGCAATATTGTGTTTTCTTGCGTGCGTCGCTCGGTAGCCCCTTGTGGCCTGAGTTCGCGCGCAGCGGCGCTAGAGGCTGACGGCTGACGCGGCCCTGTGGCTCGCTAAGCTCGAACCCGCGGTGGTCGGTACTCCTGTGAGACCCGAAGACCCCACAGCTTCAATCTCAATTCAAATATGAACGTCAACCAACTAGCCCAACTCGCCATCTTATTGCAATAAATATCTTCATGCTCTCCATAAAGATAGTCATAAAATTTCAACACAAATAGCAACGCATTCGATGGAAGCATTTATTGTCTAAGCGAAACTGAGCTAAGAAAACGTACTTACGCATAATTTTCAACACAACTGAGATAGACATTTTGACAGGAATGACATTCTACGTGCACTTGCCATACGTGAACTCTCTCTGCGTGCACAGATGTGTATGCAGCTGGAAATACAGAGCTGCATAAATATATTCGCAACATCCAGACTATATACATGCAGATTGAACAATGTCACACTTCCTCTCTTTAAAGCCCAAAATGTAAAATAAGCGCAGCTACACACACACATATATATATATATATATATATATATATATATATATATATATATATATATATATATATATATATATATATATATATATATATATATATATATATATATATATATATATATTGTAATCCAGAGTGCAATTCAGGTTGCAAATTAAGTAGCACGTGTGCTTGCAACCTCGCATGCAGCGCTTCCGAGATGCATGCGGCAGTCGGGAGTCGACAAATGGCTGACAAAATTGTGCATTTTCAGTTTATCGGCAGCGGCTTACTATGAGCGGCATACGTGACAACTAGACCGATCAGCGTACTCGCCGGCAGCGGAGAAGTACCTCACTCGTGCAATTTACAGAATATCCACCGCCGGCCTGCGTGCGGCTAGCCGGGAAGCCTGCAGGGCCTAATTTGCGTTAACGCGTAATCACGCAGCCATCGGAGTGCTTCTGAAATTTATGCTCAAAGATTTATGGTAACTCTTTGTAATGCTTCCTAGCCATTTTATTTAATTTTATTTTCTGTTGACCGTTCGTGGTGAACAAAACACGAGATTATACTTGTATCAGACATCGCTTGTCGTAGCATCCTTGCCCGAAGCCCACGTTCACCTTAGCAAATACCACACAGCGTAGGCTGGTATTATGAAATTATTTACTTCGATAAATAACTTTTCTAATCAGCAATATGTCTGCCGAGCGTATACGTACACAATGCGGAGCGCAAGCAAAGCGAAGCTTCTGCATTATGCGCTAAATACCACCGCAGTTGGAGTGCCTTACGTGCCAAAACCATGATGATCGGCAGCAAAGCCGAGCTTGAGCTGCCCAAAGAGGAAAACAAAGATACCTTGTGCAGTGCAATGTTTCGAACTATCTTTTATTGCGATATCAATTATACGGACACTCCAGGCGCATTTCTCCTGTCGGCGTCGCCGCCGCCGTGATGTTCCGCATAAAGTCTAAGCACGACAACATCGTCGCCGTGCGCCGTATGCTGTTGTGCGAGTGAAATTTGTGAAGGTCACCCGATGATCACGGCTCAGTCTCAGGCGCGCGAGGGAGAAAAGTGGGGAAGAAGCGTGCCGTCTTCCGTAGCGCGCGAGGCACCTGGGCATGAAAAGATGAACGGGGATGAACGGGCTTTGAAGAAGAATGAAGAAGAAGAAGAATGAAGAAGAATGAAGTTGCACGGGCTTTCTACTCCGGCGGCTGCTGCGTACAGTGAGGCCGCGTGGGCGCGCTGTCTTGAAAGCGATCTGCGTTGTGGACAAAGTGCGCGGTCGCGTGGACATCAACGCGATCGGCGATATGCACAAAGTGCGCCGAATGCTAGTAGCTTCATATGCGCTGTGCTTTCACCGGTTATAGTGCAAATTGAAGCGACAGCCAGTGCGAGAGCCAGTACGAGGGCCAATTCGCTCGCTGCTGCAGCCGTGCTTTTTCACTCTAGCGTTTTGACGAGTTTTCGCGGTCATCGAGTGAGTTGTGTTCTTGTGTACCTGTGCGCGCGTGGCACCGTGCATGCTTGTTAATTTAGATAGTAAGTAAATGTTTACAAGTTTGTACGGCCGATAAAAGCCCTATCCTTACTTTGTAAAGGTGTCTACTAATTTGCTATCGCAATCGATGCTTCGCTTTTCGGGCGAAACTGAGATTTCTCAAATATGATCAGTACTGGTAACTTCGTCAATCCAAAGTACAATGAAGTGATGAAGATGGTCCCATCATTCTAATGCGATGAGCATTCAAACGGCGAACTTCCCGAAGTTTGCGGTATGGTTGCCTGTCTATTTGTTTGCTTGCGCATCCATATGTAACCACTTTCACGCCAACTTGGTTCAATGGTGAAATGGCTAGAACATCGGACTGCTATGCTGAGGGAACGGGGTTCGAAACCAACCACTGGACCTACTTTGATCACTGGGTAGGTAATACTGGGTACTCGCCGTGGTGGTGTGATGGCTATGGCTTGCGCTACAATGCCCGAGGCCGCGGGATTCAATCCCGGCCGCGGCGGCTACATTCAGGATTTTGGCACGTAAAACACCAGAATGGAATTTTTTTAACACTGGGTATGTGGTTCTCTTCAAGGAACCTCTTTGACACCAACTTGGGTCTATGGATATGTGCAACGGTATATGTGTCTCTCTCCAATGACCCTCTAATACGCATGTCGGCCTCTAGCAGATGACAGAAAAGAGCTCTAGCCCTGACGTCACGCTAGTGGCTCTCACATCACCCATGTAGGCCGTGCTCAGGGCTAAAAACCCCTTCCCTTGATGAAAAAGAAACTGATGATTCCTTCGTTGGTAGCTTTGCCTGAGAATAGCTATGCTTCCTCTCTCTCTGTCTCTCTCTCTCACACACACGCGCGTACACAGTGCGTGCAGTCCCCCTCCCCCTCCCACGAACACATGTAAAACTGTCTTTTTCTTGCCCAATCTCTTGTAGGGACGAGAGAGAGAGAGCGTAAACTTTATTTTCAAATCAATAAGATTTGAGTCCTGCGTCTTTTTAGTGGGTCTGGGCACCCGCCGTGGACGTGGTTCCGAGACCTTGTCTCGAAGCGGCTTCCTCGGTTCGCTGACAGCACAACTCTTGTAGTGGAGAAAATCCATTGTTTTAAGACAAAACAAATGTGTCGTACTCGACAAACACTGCAAGGAGAAGATATTTCGGCATTTGGGTTGGCTTTGCGCTGTCTATAAGCATTCTGTTTCTTTTTGAGAATACAACAATAGCCCACATTACGTTACGTGGAAATTCAAACCAGCTTTTCCAGTTCCTCCACATAAATAGCCAAAACGCTATTCTGTGTTTCGAAAAACAGAAGTGTTTGTTCACAGCTTTTGAACCCTGATGTTCTCACTAACTGCATATCCGCAACTTTTATAAAAATTTTAAAAATCCTACCTTCCTTTTTTGTTTAGACTAAACTAAATTTCATTTCATATCTCTGCATTTATATAAAAAAATATTATGGCGGGAGGACTACACGAAACTTACTTAAGGCCAGACCTCCAGGAAAACTTGGCCGGTTAATTTGGCGGTAAGATCCGGATTATATATGATCAGAGCTAGTCCAACATGCGGTATAATATTTCAGTTTTGCTGTTACTGTGCAGCTTATAAATAGCGTCTACATTTTAGGCTTAGATGAGCGTGCTGTAGTCCAGCTTAAACCAGTGCCAAGGGTGTTTTTTACTAATGTGGGCAGTCCCGTAGTACGCATTTCGGCTGTTTTCTGCAACGCCGTTGTGGCGCAGCGCCAAATTAACGCGCTGACGCCAGGCGGTGCCGCATTATTATTAATCAAAAATGCATCCCATGTGGTTGCATTGCAGTGATTTCAACAATGTTTCGCGAAAAATACTCGATCGGGACCTTTCTTTACCTTGCTTTTACTAAACTGCCTAAGCAAAGCTCCACGTGCCGTTACTTGTGTCACACTCGTTACCACAGTCACCGTAGCTTTGCGGTCGCTGTGGTACACCGCGATTGGTTGCACTGCTGTGCTAGGCAAGTTCTTGCCAAACGTTAAATCTATACACAACCGGTAACGTGTTGTCGACACTTTGACGTCCGTGTAGCACTCAATTCCTAACCGTTCCAACAGGAAGGATACAATTCTTTCGCCATCGGGGCGCACTATAGCTCGGCGTTTAAGTCGACGATTGGTGGATACACTATTGCGTCTTATTATGCTTTTCGAACCTCCAATGGAAACGAAGCAGCGCCGCCATCCCACGTTTTCTATATGGCCATGTTTTCTGTAGGTCATGCGCCATGACATGGTCGATAAGATAACATTCAAAGCGACCGCCGCGACTGATAACATCACGCGGAAATGGTAATGTACTTTATATGTAGATAAAACATGATAACGTTAGCGACCACCAGACCTTTTTTTCGCCGTACAGGCGATAAACGGACGGATGGACAGACGGGCGAATCGGCTAGCCACATAGAGCTTCGCTCTAAAAGAACTTGATGACGTGAAACAGAGTGTCACACATGTGAATAGAACTTTTGGACAACTTTGGGCGAGTAAATGAGAACTGCATGATTTGAAACGAGAGCATGGTGCTTTAAATGCAGAAAAGGAACGACTGGCACAGTCTCTGGCCAGTACAAAGACAAAACTTACCAAACTAAAGCAATACACAAAGAAAAACGATGTAGACATAAAGGGCATCCCACAGAACCAGAACGAATCGCCGGCGGAAGTGGTTCGGGAAATTTGACACAAAGTAGGTGTCAGTATTGTATTGTCAGACGCTGGCGTCTTGAAGAAATGAACACTACAAAGACGCAGACTAAAGGAGGAACATGTTCGACGGACAAGGCGCTACTTCCAACTAAATGTTTTCTGGAAGAAACAGGATTTTATATAGATACAACCTTGAACAGCACCACCGTGACATCACTACCTCCTTATCTCATTAGAAAAGCTATCTCTTTTTCGGTAAGCGTCACTGACGGACAGCTAATGCACGTGGCCTCGGCCTTCGCAATGTAGAAAGCTTCTAATATCTCCCGTTCTAGTCTATCTCTAGAACGTGCCAGAAACCTGGTGTCACGAATATGCGGACGGCAATAGGGACGTTTACAGTGTTCAGCCAGATGGCCCCCGCCCACATTGTTATTTGCTGCCCAATTGTGCTCACGTGCCCTTTCATTGAAACGCCGTCCGGTTTGATCGATATAAACCTGTTTGCAACTAAGGGGTATCTCATACACGATATTACGTTTGCAAGTCGTGGACTGCGCTGCATGTTTCTTAGAGCATGGTTCGGGTTTTGCCTTTGTCAGCATAGGGCATAGCTTGGCCAACTTACATGGTGCACTGAAGAGAAGATTAACACTGTGCCTTTGCGCAACCTTCTTCAGGTTGTGGGACATCCTGTGCCAATAAGGAATCACATGTAATCTCTTCCTATCAACTGACTTTTCTTTGTTAATGCCCTCTCTTACCTGTTCGATCTTTTGAAGAAGCTTATCGCAGACGCTAGAAACTAAAAGTGAAGGGAAGCCGGCTAGGCGTAGCCTTGAAATCAGGTTATTAAAGTTGCTTTGTACTTTGTGGATGCAAGATTTATTTAGAGCCTCCTTTAGACAAGTCATTGCAACTCCTCTTTTTACTAACTTGGAGTGCACATTGTCGTATGAAATTAGCTGCTTGTTCAGCCTCGGCTGGTATTCGAAACAGATATGCGCGTTCATTAGAGTGAGGTTGAGGTCCAGAAAGCGAATGCTGTTATCACAAGGCCTTTCGCACGTAAAGTTTAGAGCCTCCGATGCATTTCTAAAAGTGTTAATTATCGATTCTACAGTGTCATCTAGCCTCGACCGTGTAACCACGTTAACCAAGAGGTAGTCATCAACGTACCTCATTATGCAAGGACCACATGAGTAATTCAGAATGCTGCTTACACACTTGTCAAAGGTGCTAAGAAAGATGTCTGAAAGAATGGGAGCGAGGGAGGAAATACCCTTGCGTTGTGTGTGTGTGTGAAAACTTTTATTGTAATGAGGTCCGGAGGCTCGACTTCTTAAGCCAAGGCGGACCGCTCCCACGTTAGCTCTGTTAGGCCAAGCCTTTCAGCGACATCATGGGTCCTCTGGACTGCCCTTAGTTGGTCCTGAAACAATGGGCTTTGAATCCTTCTCTACCACTGTGTCCATTCTTCAACGAGGTTGGGGAGAGTACATACTGTTGGTTTTTGAAACTAACGACAGTGGAATGAAGATAAAAGTTCGACAGTTCTAGAAACTGGCCACTATTCACTTCGGTTGCACAACTGAAACTAACTTCACCAAAGTCTTCGATCTTGTTCCTAATGGCGCTGAGCACTCCGTCATGAGGAATCGCATAATACAGGTCTTCGACGTCCAGTAAAAACGCGTACACATTACTCCAAGTCCCTTGTTCAAAAGTCAGCACGACTTCTCTAGAGCTCCGCACAAGGAAAGGGTAATTTCATTGTGCGGAAAAGCTGCGCACAATGAAAGGGCACGTGAGCACAATTAGGCAGTAAATAACAATGCGGGGGGCCTTCTGGCTGAACACTGTAAACGTCACAATTTTTGTCCTTATCTTCGTGACACCAGGTTTCTGGCACGTTCTAGAGATAGACTAGAACGGGAGATATTAGAAGCTTTCTACGTTGCGAAGGCCGAGGGCACGTGCATTATCTGCCCATCAGTGACGCTTACCGAAAAAGAGATAGCTTTTCTAATGAGATAGGGAGGTAGTTATGTCATGGTGGTGCTATTCTAGGTTGTATTTATATAAAATCCTGTTTGTTCAAGAAAACATTTAGTTGGAAGTAGCGTCTTGTCCGTCGTACATGTTCCTCTTTTAGTCCGCGTCTTCGTAGCGCTCATTTCTTCAAGTATGCAAAACTAACTAGCCCACATAAAGCTTCTGCTGCCTTAGATACTGACGTCTTTCATCGTGTGCCAACCAAAAACAAAAAAAGCAACGTCATCGTCAAGTTCATATCGCGAACAAAGCGTGGCACTCTGTTAATAGCCACAAAGAAGAAGCGTTTCCTGGCCAACGAAATAGGATTCTCTGAAAGTAACGCAGTGTTCATCAATGAGCACCTTTGTCCTGAAAAGAAAGCTTTGCCAGGTACGGCCGTTGCAAAAAAAAAAAGAGAGAATTAGAAATTTTCCCATATATGAAGAAGATGCCTTATTTATCTCACCGAGGACACCGGAGAAACAAACTATGAATCCCGTATGATGCACGAAAGCAAGTGATAAAATGAGGGTTTAGTAATGAGGGTTTAGTTATAGTATAGCTTTGTTACACAGTCAAACCCAGAATTTTATTCCTCTACTTGGCAATTGTGCGCTCAGTGTTTCCTTTTCACTCCAACTGCATAGGGACAATAACGATGTCGAGGAATGAGGAAACATCGAACTTAGGCCCAGCATAAGCCAATTGCTCGAAGTTTTCTTTCTGACGTGTGTTGAACCTGGGCTGTAAACTGCGTCTTCCTTTATTTGCGACGTCCGACGCTTTCTAATTCATTGCACACTGTTCGACTTCTGTACAGCCGCTCGAGGGCTGTGCGGGCGCTTGTTATCGCAAATACTTGTCACTCAGCATGCAAATGCGCGGCAATCCCGTCCGCCGGTCTTCTTTTCACTGCAAATTCCAGTCTAAGAATGGACTGTCGGGGTTCGCTTCAGAAAACGCAGATAATTCGCTTTGTGATTTGTAGGACCCGTGCTCTTGCGAGCAAAGGCTGAGTAGGCGTTCCCCTCCCTCCCCCTTTCGGCTTACGTGGATACACTGAACAAGCAAACTTCAGGTGGGATTTGTAAGCTTCGACACGCAGCAAACGCAGTTTAGAAACCCTTTCGGCTTTATTTTGTCCAAATTGTGCAAGCAGGCAGCCTATAGTTTCGCAATTCTTTGGCAATTTACCGATTGCACAGCAGACTTTTTCTTAATGACTCCGAGATTTTTTTTTATCAACGAATTTGTTTCGTCAGCGGGTTCTCTGTGTTGGCCTACCTATATTTGCCAAGTCCTCATCATCAGACGTTGTCTTTAATGGCTCAGGAGCTTTCACAATGACATTTTTTTCGTTTAATTCACATTCGTATTGAGATCGTACACATATTCTTTCTTCCGAAAAACTGGAGAGAAGAAAAAAATACAGAGAGAGAGAGAGATCTCAGGACCCCATAAGCCTAGGCTGAAGAACTGTGTAAAGAAGGGCACTTCATTATTCTTGACAGTAGACAAAAAAATATAATATAGAGGAAGTAATAGAGTCTAGAGATGAGAAAGGATGAGAAAAGGCGAAAGTATGCCTGTAAATTTCTTACGGTTTCCTTTTTCTTTTCACTTTCTATTTGCGTCAGCCATGAAAGAAGATTGCAGTAAGAGGAAAGCATATTTAGCTTTCAGGGAGTACAAAGACAAAACCTCATACACGACAAATCTTCTTCTTCTTCTACCCGTGCACTTGCATTTCGGTGCATGTTACATAGCCCCAGGTCGTTCAAGTTTCTGGAGTACCCCACTACGGCGTGCCTCATAACCATACCGTGGCTTTGGCACTTGCTTACTTTTTGTTCTTCTGCATTGCTTTCTACTTATTTATGTTGCTGCGTCTAACAGTGCCATCTCACGAGAAGTCTTCGAAAACTGTTCTGTTTGATGCATGTATGGAGCCTACCTATTTTTGCCCTCAATTAGTAACAGTAGCATTGTGTGAATCAACCTGCTCGATGCACCCAATCAAATAGTGTGAGTGACTTGTCCAATCTTCCTAGTTTTTTCGTTAACGTTTTTAAAGCGAAAGCTTTACTGGCCGTGAACTTGCGATTTCGCCGTGGCGGTGCTCCGAGGAGGCACATGACGTCACAACGCGCGCCTCGCCGCGGATATTTCTCTCTCTCTCGCTCGCTCCCTAGTCACTACTGCGCATGCGCCACTAGTAGCAGTGAGCCACAGGTGTTCCGCCGCTGCACAGCGCCACGCCTTTCCACCGCCGCCGTTTGGTATGACGTCACACGCGTTCCTCGTCGTTGCGCTCGCCTCCGCCAGCTTCGCCAGCTGCGTCGCATGCCTGATAACATGTCGGAGGATTGAAAAGGAGAGTTCGCTTGTGCCGCAACCACAGTTGAGGCGGCAGTATGGACGGCGACAATTCTGATAAGCAGGAGGAGGCATGGAACGCCATCGGAACGAGATGAAGAGGAAACGAATCGCCCAGGAAACAGACGAACAGTGCGCCGAACGACTGGCTAAACGCCGCAACATAGCTAGACAACCAGACTGACCTGGACTTTCAATCAAGATTAACCAAGCCTAACCATGCTATGCCTTAGCTTTCACTACGTATATCCTGGCATAGCCGAGCTAAGCCACTGCCATTTTTTTTTCTATGGCATATTTCCGATACTGAAGAGGAATCTGTCTATACCGCTTCCAGTCGAAGCCTGTGAATTAATGCTTCTATGTGTTGCGGGACATTTATTACTATGTTGAATTCTGTATGTGGGTCATTTACACTAACAATGCTCTGAACACGCGCACACGCACACACACATAACCATTCGCGAAGCTGCATGGACAGGCGTCAAGTGACTTCTCCGTTGCAGCATTGTCATTTTTATTGTTGTTATTGTTATTTTTTTATTCCTGCTCTGTAACAGAGAAATGAAGTCACCGAGGTACCATCCAGCTCAATCTCTCCACAGCAAGCTATGTAGAAAACAACAGCTCTCAAACGGGCACTTGTCCGGCTGTGTATGTTATTCCAGTAACCAAGCTTTCCCTTGCCAATACCAGCAGGTTCTTCGTGGGGACATTAATAAAATTAATTAACCCATCTAATATGCAAAGCGCGTTCTAGGGCTTTTGATAAGTCCTTAAAATGCCTAATAATAATTTTTGTTCCTCTTACAAATGGCTTGCTGTGATTAGCTTGTGGCATAAATTACCTCGGTCACTCTATTTCTTTCTGCTCTACAGCAAATAATTTTTCAAATAACTGTCAATCAAATTCTATGGCAAGTGAAGACGCCATTATCTTGGCACGTGTTCACGAGACCGCGATTATTTTTCTCCTCTTCAAATTGACGAGAAGCGTTGCCATTCGTAGATACAGCTTGAGGTGCCATTCCTTTCATGAGATTTTCAATGAAAGCTTCATTTTTTTGCCAGCTGCTACTTTGCGGGAAATGGGCAGTTGAGCAACCAGTAATTTATTGCGTGGTTTAATGCAACGTATTCAATAGGTAAAACATACATTAAACGTATGTCCAAGCATTACTGTGCACGTTGTCTGCAATATTTCTTTGTGGTATTAGTGTTATATACTGTTTGTGTCGGTTAATCTTTATTTGTATGTATAGAACTACGTTGCAGTCGTCCGCAACATGAGCTATAAGTTCATGTTGAATTCATTATTCACGTTTCTTTGAACACGAAGTGTAGAGACTCAGTGGCCATGGCGTTGCGATGCTGAGCTTGAGGTGGTGGGTTCAATACCGGCCACTGCGGTCGCATTCCGATAGGCACTGAACGCAAAAATGCTCGTGTACGTTAAAGAATTTTGAGTGGTCAAAATTAATCCGGAGCCCCCCACTATCGCGCGCCTTATAATCATATCTTGGTTTTGGCACGTAAAACCCCAGAAATAAAAAAAAATATATATTTTTTGTTCGAGTACCGCATTTGCGCCACGAATAATGACCCAGAGACAAGAAAAATCTGTCAGAAGTCATTTATTAAGAAAAATGCGCAAGCTTTCTAGTTTCATAAAAGCGTAGCGGGACGACAGCGCGCGAAGCGTTTCGTGAGGCCACCTTGAGAGGCCACAATCCCGCAATATATGCGTACATCGTTGTCTTCGCCACGACTCCATGACCATCAATTTGTCACTTGCTGGGATCACTTTTCTTGGCGATGCCTTGAACGCTTTCTTTCCCACAATTCACAGAAGCCCGGAGAGCTAACGTAAAATGTGTTATTTTTATATGTACGGTATACACTCGTCTGACAGCAGCACCGTCAACTTCTAACGGAAAAATGAGGAACAAGGGCCGAATTCGGAAAATTTTTCGTTCGCAGGCGCTGCTTGCCATTGGTCAACCGCTTCCGGTAATTATATTCCCAACATCACAATTGTCTCGAATCTACTTTTACGAACAATTCCAGCGTAAGATCTTTTGTGAGTACCGGCACTCATTCTGAAGGGCTGTTTGTCATTGGCCATCCGCTGTCAATTCAATTCAATTCATTTTATTTTTTCATACATATGGTCGCAGCTCTTGGGCAGAAAGCTGGGCGAAACAGCTTGACTGGGCGCAAGCAACCGCATTAAGGTAGAGCACCGTGACGATGTAAACATCAGTAAAAAACAAAATTAAACAACAAAATTGAGGTGTTCAAAAAATACTAAATATGGACACCAGTAGCCAATATGTCATTAGGTGTTCAGTATCCACACTGTTTGAAGTTTGACTCCATGAAACAGACACTGTTTGAAATTTCAACAAAGTTACGTAGTCTAATGTAGCTGATACATGAAACCATTTCATACATAAGTAAAACTAAGAAAGAAAAATCTTTCAAAAAAAGTAAAAACAATAAAAGAAATTGCAGCAATGGAAGAGTGCACAGGTCATAGAAAAAGCACATCAAGATCAACAAATTTTTCAATTGATAGATATTCAGGGCAGTGTTAAATGTTTTGGTCATTATGGGGTTCAGAAACTGCTGCCTCAACTGGTTGAACATTAGGCCTAGTATGATCGTTAATCGCATATCGAGCATCAGGATTTACTGGAATTTTCTCTCATGAATAATACTAACACAAATTTTTTTGTTGTGGCTGTCGGCTGAAGGGTAGAATTAACCAAGCTTTTCGTTCGTAAGTGTTATTTGATATTGGTCGGCTACCTTCAATGATATGTCCGGCATGGGAGTGTCTGGAATTTGGTCTTACGAAGAATTCTATCGTAAGAGCTTTTTGAGAACACGGGTCCAGATGCTTTCTGATTTCATTCGTCTAATCGGGAGACCTTTAACTTCAGGGAATGTAAAGGGCCACATTTCTGTGGAGAAAGTAATGACCAAACACAGCCGCCTCCAACAGTCCAGTGACACGTATAGTGGTAGGTAGGCCCGTGCTGTACTTACCAGTCATATTCATTGTTGGGTTAGTTGGTTCGACTAAGAGTGCGTTTCACCTTACCAGGAAAAAAAAAGTGAGCTCTCACCTTTTGCTTTTGAGCAACTGCAAATGCTCCTTTGGCACGAGCTACACACCTACCATGTCCATATTTATACTGACGGCTCAGTGACTCTCCAGGCATCGGCCGGAGCCATAGTTTCAAGTTATGCCACCCGACCACATCAACGGCTGAGGAACTTATAGCTCTTCGCGCTGACCTTCGTTTCGTCAGGCAAGAACAACCTCAAAAATGGTCCTGATTCAGCGACTCCAAGACATCTTTACTTTTACCCCATGCTGCGCGACCACACGTACAAGTGTCCGAACAGAGAGAGCTCATCCATACCTTGGCCAAGAAAGGTTACCACATTCTAATTGATTGCGACCTCATACTTAATGAGCCCGCCGATGACGTTGCCCGGTCAGCTCTTCAAGACGTTGCACTGGAATCAAAACTTTTCGTGCTTGTACGACACGTCGAGTCACCCAAGATTTCAAGATAACCAACTGCACCAGTTGAACTCCTCGTTTCGGCTCCAATCTGGGGTCTGTCTACCCGAGGTTACCTCCTTTGCTGGCTATGACTAGGAGTGGACTTTACGAAGCATTTTGCCTTCCGCATTGGAATGGTCAATAATGCTATGAGTGATGACTGGTCGCGAGGAGACCCTTGAACATGTCGTGTATGACTGTTCTCTATACAGTGTACAGAGACGATCATTCGCGGCTGCGCTGGCGCACGTTGATCACAGACCAATGCCAGAACAAGTTATTCGGAATGGCGTCCTCAAAGTCATTGCAGCAAAGGGCAACGAACTCATTTAAGCAATTCTAAAGGATAAAAACCTGCATGGACGTTTTAGTCATAATTGGTGGTAATTGTTATTCTCTGCTGTCAACGCTGTGCGGTTATCATGAGTGGCTCTGATCGTTGCACTGTTATGTGTGTACCTCTCTATTTTATGTGCGTACCTCTTTTTACCTCCTTCGATACTGTCCCCCATGCGTAAGGCAGCAAACCAGTTTTTCTTTTCTCTTTAACCGTCTTGCCGGCTATTCGTATGTTTCTCTCATTAACATTATCCTATACATGCTTCTATGGAATACGAGTCATTTTGTGAGAGGCAGGAAATAATAAATAAAAAAAATTAAAGGTTTATTTAGGCTATAGCCGCACCCCTACATATTGTGCAGAACCTTTAAGAAAAGGAAGAGGTGCGATGGCTGAGGGAGTCAGTGCAGCGCTTCTCCTCTGAGCGCGCCTTTTTCGGTGGATGCCGCAGTACCGTAGGCATGTTTTGCCTCGTGGTCTGCGGTCTGACAGCGTCACGATGCGATGAGGCAATCTATACACATCGGAACTGATGATCTGTGGTGAGCGCCTGCCCCGAGGAGCACGCACTAAGCGCGTCCCAGCGGTGGCGTGGTCGTCTTCTGCCGGAGCTCCTGAGAAACACTCGGATAAATATTTGAACAAGGTTCGGTTTCCCAAGACCAACAGTCTCCCATGATGAGGAGGCTCCGCTTATCTTTGCCTGCATTTATGTCTTGACTGGCTTCGGCCTATTGTTTTGATGTGGCCGTTGACAAGCACCGTCCTGTAACTTCCGCTGCTTTCCCTTATCGCCTTCCCCCTACCCTCACCTGGGACGAAAATTACACTTGGTCGTCGGGTTTTCGGCTTTGTGTATCTGGAAAAGTGCTCTCGGGCACGAGGCAGCCGTAGATCAGGCCGGTACTCGTGAATAAGCTTGCCTACAGTGCTGCGAAAACTAAGGTGGTGAACACGAAAAAACAAGAACACAAAGACAAAGAGAAAGCAGTCGGCAGTGTTCGCAACTACAGACGTCGCCTGCTGGACCACTGCTATACTGTTGCGTTACCCACCGCGCACAGGGCGACACGGCAGGCCGCGTCCACCACGCGATCCCCGAGCATCATCCGAATACCAGGAGCCACGAATGGATGGCGCTGAGACGAGCGGTTAATTCTAGGGAATCATTGTTTCTCTTTACCTCCTTTTCGTCTGCAGCGTGACTAACTCATCATTAGGACGGCAATTCTTTTGTAACTAGCTACTCAAGGCGAACAACAAAGACTAAACATATCCATCCTTGTCGGCTCCTTATTTACACCTTGTCGGGTGTTTAGGGGGATGCAGTCAAGCGTGCCCCTATCCGCATTAGTACCTTGCCTACTTTACGGGAAAGTACGACGCCAAGGGCGCTTATCCCTACCCCATGGTCGAGGCTTGGTCGAGGCTTGGATTCAGCGCTAATTCTCATGATGAATACGTTCTCACTCCCGTTGACAGCCAGGAATTATTGAAATGAGCTTTCGCTTTTTCTAAATTCACCTTAAACGTTAGTTATGAGCGCTTAACGCGTACAGATTGTAAGACCGCTCTGCGATTCCGGTGACCGTAGGCCCATCGAGACGAATCCACATAGCAATGCATTCACGCGTCCGCACAGCAATGCATTGCTATGCATAGCAATGCATAGCAATGTATAACAAGGTAGCTAGAGAAGTAGGTGTCCCGACCGACCCATAGACAAACAGATACATGACCGACCCGTCTGGAGCGTAGTTCGCCACTTCTCCGCATCATGACGCAAAAGTGGCGCTGCACTCAGTACAACGGTTCTCAGCGGCGCATGTCTTGTGGTACTTGTGACAGTCGGCACGCAACAAATAAAGCACGCAGAGTGAGAAACTGTCATCTGTAGCCGTCAGTTTGTTAAACAAAAAGATACAGGTATCCGTCATCGCGTGTTTGCAAGTTGCTAAGATATATCGAAGCTTCTACGAACCTCTTCTTCAACGTGCCACGGAAAAGCTAATGAGGGCGTCTGCTTCACTAAACCTGTTACATAAGTTTAGTAGGCTTTGTTCTGACGCGCGTCAGCAGCCCACACTTCTGGCAGCTCGTAGCAATGCAAGTTCAATGCTCCCGCCTATCTGCTCCGGCGAGCTGATTGCAGGTGCAAAGGAAAATGGCACACCAACATGGCTGCATTTCCGGCTTCAGAAATGTGGCGTCAAGGCCTCTCCTGTTTTGTTTCTTTCCTCTAGCAGAGTTTGTCATCACGTAGCGTTTGTAGAGTTTGTCATCAGCGCTAGCAGAGTTTGTCATCACGTACCTGTTGCATTATGCTGGGTCACTGGATCTGGAAGTGAAAGGCTCCACGTATGCGGGATTTTCTCTTTGAGCGAAATTACTTTTCAAAATCCAGCTGAATAAAGCTTGCTTGCGTTTGCATCCCCGTACGTTAAACTAAATATCTTGAAGGGACGCCCACCCACACGTCCCGCAAAGGTGCTGGGGTTTAATATACACAAGGCAACAAAGGCTATTCTGAAACTATCTACCTTCTCCAGACGAATATCGGTGCTCTAACTGCTTCACAAAAATACGGAACGGTGTCTGCAAAGGCGAAGCCTACCCGCCGTAGTTGCTCAGTGGCTGTGGTGTTGGGCTGCTGAGCGCGAGGTCGCGGGATCGAATCCCGGCCACGGTGGCCGCATCTCGATGGGGGCTAAAGCGAAAACACCCGTGTACTTAGATTTAGGTGCACGTTAAAGAACCCCAGGTGGTCGGAATTCCGGAGTCCTCCACTACGGCGTGCCTCACAATCAGAAAGTGGCTTTGGCACGTAAAATCCCATAATTTAATTTTAAAAGCGAAGCCAAGCGTGCGCGTGCTGGCTTGCGTGTTGTAGGTTCAAAGCGCCATTACTCGCGAGGCGCGGCAATCGCAAGGCGGGCGGGCGCAAGCGTTCACGCGCCAGCAAGCGTACGCGTGTAGTTTAGCCTGCACTCGAACGGCCGGGAGTGATGATCTCTAGGTAAAATGGCAGATAATGCGAACCCATATGTGCGCTGCAGCGGCGCGGGCTCCAGTGATGGTTCGAGTTCGCGCGCGCGTGCCTTTGCGTACCGTCATCTCTCAACGAAAACGCCGACGCCTTGGCCTCCTCGTCGTAATCCGTGAACGTTTTACTGTATTGCTCTCCGATCACACCTTTCGCTTTCCGCAAGTGCAGCAGGAGGCATACTTTAATTGTAGATGGTACATACCACGGTAATTTCGCAAAAGACAGCCAACTTGGCAATTTTATTATTGTCATTAGTGCTTCACGCGTTGGTGATCCCATCTAACTTGAGTTGTCTGTTATGCTCGACGCATTACAATGCCAGTGCTGAGACTTTTCCCCTTCGTAGGAGAGCATGGGTATTATCCGGTATATATATATACCTGAATGTAGTCCTTCAATGAAATATCAAATAAACCGATTTTTGATTACTATAGTCTACACTTAAGTTGTGTGCCGTGAAAAACAAGACGCGTCGTTACTGTTTCCACATTTTAGACAATCTTAGAGAAAAACTGATGTAACAATAAAATTAGTTCGAACTGTGAGGAAGAAAACGCTGCCTAGACCGTTACAAGAACGTTTATTTAGAACTGAACACAGAAAGCATGATATTGAAGTCTATAAGTCAGCATATCCTTCAGTACTTGAGGAGCAATTCTCACGAAGTTCTTTAGGTCCATAGTTCTATAGACATACAGAACTTCGTGAGAATTGCTCATTTTTATCGCGCGGTTCTACAATGCGCATTTTGAGAGGCGTTTGAACCGGCTTCTGGATAGAATCAGATCCTAGCTTCCTTGTAAAGATACATATAAATCACAACTGCCGAATTTACAAATATTCTTCTTTGCTGTTTGCTATTGGCAGACCGCCTTTGCTGTTACTATGCCCAACACCACGATTGGCTGGTAGCTCCTCCTACTAACAGTTCTCGCATGATCAGCTTTCTTTGTTTTATATATGGGTCCACAGTTCTTACGTATGCGCGATCCTTCCCGTATATACGGATAAAGAGCCGCAGCGCAATTGACCGTAAATCAGTATTAGAACAACGTTCATCAGTTTTTCAACTAATCCGTGCGTCCAAAAAACACATAAGGCGAGAGTTGTTAGCGGAATGAAATATAGTATTCATCCTAAATTACAAGATCCAAGGTTCTACTGATGCAAATCTCTATTGATTTTATGAATTCTTGCAGTCATGGTAGGATTTCTTTGCAGTCAAGGCATCCTGTAGCAGCGAAAGCTTGTACCCTGAACGCTGCAAACAAGGAAAAGAAAAAATGAAAGATAAAAGATTCGATTTTTTTATTCTGTACGATTATAGGCTGAGAATCGACATAACTGTAACCTCAGTTATGTATAACGCAGGTGGAAATGTGAATTTTTAGGCGATGGGCATGTAACCACTTGTTCAGAGCAGAGTGCATGGTTTGAGAGAGAGAGTGAGAGGGCTCTTTATTAGAAAAACAGAGAATTTTTCTGGCGCGTTTATAACCGCTGGCATGCTACTCTGTATAGGGATGGGGAATGGCATTAAAATATTCCAGAAGGGAGTGGGAGAAAAAGAGGATAAAAATAAATATGAAATGTCCGAGTGGACCTGATACTAATATTTACAGGTGACATGGCGGGTAAATTTAGGCTTTTGTATAGGAAGTGTGCAATTTTTAAAGCTTTCCTATTAGACCAATTTCTGTCAGGTATTTGTACAATATATCCAAAACCCGTCGCTGTTTTCAAGGACCGGGCATTGGAACTAAGATACTCGGTAACGTTAACGGTTCGTGGCAAATCATGTCCAGTTGGTGCTCAAAAAATTGTCTCTCGTCGCGGTACGCGGGGCATTCTAGTGCATGGTTTGCTTTTGTTTTTCTTCAATGGCATGCGTTGTTGGGGTCTCACCCGTGTTCTTGCGACAAAGGAAGGGCACCACCATAGTCCAAACAATCACAAGGGCATTTATTGCACTCTTCATACACTAATGCCTGCTAGCCGAATGGCTCGCCACAAATCTAGGAAGTCCGACTCAGCGCGACCGGATAACGAACGAATATGTTCGCCCCCATGCTGGACACCAATGCCTGATCGTTCTCGTGTACGGTCGTGGAAATGGTGGCGCTTTCGAATGATCTTCTTCGTCCATTTTGGTTTCCTGCTCCTAGGCCTCGCGAGACGATCTCGCAGAAGCATAGATCGGCGCACGGGCGGAACGTCCGCGCCGCTAGCCGACACCGAGCGGAAGAGGAACAGCCTTCTCCCTTTTGCGCCCAAGTAACCCCACCGGTAGGTGGGGTTAGAAGCGCAACACTAGCGTCTTCTCTCGTACTAGTCTGCAACCGCACCGACCGCTACCGTAAAGCCACACGGCGAAGCCGGATTACAAGAGACAGGAGCCATGCGGGCAGAGCATCAGGAGACGCGTGAGAGTCGCGCATCCCCACAGTGTGCTGTGTTCCAACTCTTTTTAAGGCAGCTATCCAAAAATTTTCGAGAAATGAAGTGGCCAAATGGCGTGAGGTCGTCATCACTGTGTTCTACTTCTCTGCTCAAGGGATAGACACGAAACATTCCTTATGCGGGACACTATCTTATTCACCTCTTTCCTCCTACACACAGCACAGTTCCGCATAAAAATGCGCACAGCAACCGTCTTCTCTGTATGTTCTTCCTCACAACACATTAATTTCATTTGCACTAAAGCACTCCGGAAGCTCGGGTATTTGAGGAGCAATTTTAACAATTCTCCAAAGGAAACTAAGTTACTAATGTATAAAACTTTAATTCGCCCAATCGTAGATTATGCTTCTCCTGTCTGGAACCCTCATAAGCAGTGCGACATTAACTCCATTGAGAGCATACAACGCAAATCTATTAGGTTCATATATCGTCGCTATGATCACTATTTTTCACCCTCTCGTGCCTTATCTTCTTTGAACCTAACCCCTTTATCCATACGCCGTCACACTGAGTCATTGAAGTTTCTGCATGGCATCGTCAATTTTTCTTAACATGTCTCACATCCCATATATATTCCTTCAGAAATTCCTCGGTCAAGTAGGAGTCACCATAACCTTAATATTAAGCCTTACTTTGCTCGATCTAATAAATTTAAATACAGCTTTTTCCCACCTACCATTGAATTCTGGAACCTAATTCCCGGAACAATTAGGTCAGTGCCACTACACGATTTCCTGTTAAAAGTTAACCACACCTGATTTTATGTATTTTCTTGTTCTTACAGTGTACTTACTCATTCTCGTTTTTTCTTAGTGTTGCTGCTATTTTGAGTTTCATTTGTGTCATCTGCCTTATTTCTTGTGAATGTTTAATGTTATTGTTTACTTGGTTTCTTGTATGACTTTTTTTTGTCTAACCCACTCCTGCGATAGCCCCATATAGGGGCTGCAGTATGTACAAATAAATAAATAAATAAAATGTGTCAGCCAGTGGTTGAAGAGGAACTTCACGCATGTTTTTGTTAATAATTACATTAAATTCTGGGGTTTTACGTTCCAAAACGACGATCTCATGAAACTCGCCGTAGTGGGAAGCTCCGGAATAATTTCGACCAACCGGGGTTCTTTAGCGGGTACCCAATGCACGGTGCACGGGCATTTTTGCATTTCGACCCCATGTAAATGCGGACGTCGCGGCCAAATTCAATGCCGCGATCTCGTGCTTTGCAGCGCAACGCCATATCCGCTGAACCACCGCGGCGGGTGCAATGCTTTTGTCGCTAAACGATATTAGTAAAAGTCGTGCCGATGGAAGTCTGAGTTATGTTACGCCAATGCGAAGTTTTCACTTTGGCCGCAACTGGGAACAGCACTACACTCATCACTAGATTCACACTTCCTACAGCACAGATCAAGGAACGCTCCGCACTTGTCACTCACATTTCTACGGTGTTCCCGGAGTTGATCGTTTCGTGTACTGCATACCGATTTCTTGTGGTAAGACACATAGGCCAAAGTGGGGCTGTACAAATGATCACTTCCAGGAACACAGTAGAAATGTGACGGACAAGTGCGGAGGGTTGCTTGATGTGTACCGTAAGAAGTGCAAAGGTAGTGATGACCAGAGTGCTGTTCCCAGTTCCGGTCAACGTGAAGACCCCTGTGTGAAATGGTGCTGCGTGCCAATCTATCAAAAATGCACCATTTTTACGAGAAGCATGTGCAAATGACGCGTGAAATCATCGAGGCAGAGATGATTGATATTTTATTTTTTCCAAGCCGTCGACTGCTTTATCTTCGAAGAGTTTACACTACTTGCGTCATCACTGATTGTTTTGCTGGCTACGCTTGCGTGATCTACGGCCACGACATGTCTTTATATTCCGTTTTGCGTTTCTCAAAAAATTGCTGCAAGCTAGCGCGCGTGCGTCTCCCGTCTTCTTTCGCCGTCCTCGTCTGTTCGTGGGCTTTACGTTTTTAGTCAGGTCTCTTGCGCAATCATCGCGTGGTGGCGCGTCCTCTTTTCTTCCCTTTTAGTTATCGTTGATGGTCATTGCTCAGTGACAGAAAGGCTAACACATGCACCAGATTACAATGGTCCAGTGAGAAATCCTAGGTTATCATGGTGCTAGCATCTAAAACGCAACATCGTTGCATAACCGGTTGAGTTTGTCTGACCGGTAATTTATGGTCTATATTATCGCTTCGATTATAATGATATTGCACACTGCACTTTCTGCTTGCTTGTGAGCTTGTGGGTGGGGCGAACTGTGAGAGCGGCTTAAAAGTGTACATTAGCAAGGGCCGCAGACGAGAGTTGACGTTTGCATTTTCTCGCAGGCTCTCTTGCCGGAGGGTTAAACCGAGATGCGCCAGATAGCAGAGATGGAAGGACGACAGCTATAGAACACCACGCTCACTCTTGTGTGCGGAAAAAACGTTCACACAACAAGTAGACAGCGTTTGCCACTTCCATCAGTGACGAGAGCCACGATGATTGTCTTGACTATTGGCACTGTGCCAGCAAAGAACTTGCTCGCAATGTCGTTTCGTCATAGGTGCGAGGGAGTTCCAGGCGGAGTATCGGAAGGTGGCACAGGCCGCGCAGTGTAGGGTGGTGGGGGACTCCAGCGGGCGGCCGAGCCATGAACAGGCGCGGCCTTGGCCAACCGGAACATCTCGTCCTGGGCATTTCGGCAGGCCGCGCAGAGCAGGATCTCGCGCGAGTGTGGGTCACCCACTGGAGGCCGCGGGTAGCGGCCCGCTCTCGCGGCAACGTTGCCACCTGGAAGAACGTGAGCCTGGAAAGGGAGAGATGAAAGGGTCGCTATGGAAACGGTTCTGCCTTCGCAAGGTGTACCGCGTACTAAAGAGGGGGAGGGGTATGCAACTTTAACATGGCTGATGCGTTGCGAGACGCGATGAGCTGGATTGAGACGAGAACAATGAGGCAAAACATGAAAAAAAAATTTTGATACTGTGACAGCCTTGCGATTTTATGGCGAACTTGAAGACTTGATAGACGTACTTGTCCTTTTAGGTTACTTACGCTGCTAGCGTAAGAGTAATCAGAATATACGAATCTAATGGCGCGATTTTGTACTGATTCACTGAGATCTGTTAGAGAGTGTTCGGGAGGATCCCAAACAGAACAAGCATATTCTAGTTTGGGTCGGATTAGTGTTTTGTAAACTAGTAATTTTACAGAAGGAGAGGCATGTGCTAGATGTCGCTTGAGGTAACCTAAGGTACGGTTAGTGTCGTTAGTAATCTTGGTTTTATGCGCGGTAAGTTCGTTGGAGAGCGTACTGCCTAGGTACTTTGCATAAAATTGTGAAGAGATGTTGTTGCCGCTAGGAAAGTATTTAAAGATTGGGTACTCAAGAGCGGCTTGACATCGGTCGGCGTGCTTGTTATCGCAATTTACCGTCAGGGGCTCTTACGAACCGCTCTTGTCTAAATAGCGCGTTTGTGAATTCCAACCTTGATACGCGAGGACAAATCTGCCGTGACGTTTCTGGAGGAATTCTCGTGGAGTCAAGTACTCTCTCAACCAATGGCGCAAGAAACTATGTCTGCTTAGAAAGATCTAAGGCTCGAAAAAGAGGCGCTCTCTGTATCGATTTGATGGGCTATTTTTCTCTACCCGAACAAAAATGTCAAGTGCTTAGGGAACATGATTTCCAGTCAGTGAAGCACAGTGAAGGGCTTGTAGCAAGTGCCGCTTCAGGCAAAGAAGCCTGTATCACGCCATTTATTATCATTAGAACTTGAAATAGCTTTCAAATACTGAAAGTAACTCCGAAATGCTACGTCTTCATCTAGTGCAACCGGCTATTTCATTGCTCGAAAGGAAGAACTTTGTGATAATTATAGGTAGCTTCTGGCATGAATGGCATGGGAGACAAATGCACACGATTATGCACAGTATGCACGACAACTATGCACGACACGACTATGCACGACAAGTCTATGCACACGAATAACACACACGTATACTGTAGAATCATGCATAATGGCGTACGCATATTGTACACAGATATTAGCAAGCAAGAGGGGGAAGAGGTGGAGTGTTGCTTACTGCAAGTGGGCATAGCTTTGTAGTAGCTACCGGTGACTGTTGCGCCCGAGCATCATATCATCATGAGCAGTAGGGACTAAAGATTATCACAGTACATATGGCAACACAACACGCCCGGTAACTCAACCCATCCGGTAAATAACAAAAGGGCATCAAGTAACAGAAGAAAATATATATGGGCCAGGATGAACCTGGCCATAACAGATTGCGCACTATCAAGTGTGAATGGTAAACTGCGGGTGTATGAGGTACATTTGCAGGCACTCCCCATAAAATGTGATGAATGCACTATACTCTTCTCGGAACATTTCAAAGAAACACATGGCCAAGTCGTTCTTTCCAACGCTATGCTGTGTACATTGCTTTATTGACTCTACTGCCTGCAAATCTTAACAATCTCCCTTGAACACGTACACATTAATCATAAAAAACGAAGAAAGAAACAAACAAAGAGGCACCGTATAGAGGGCAGAGAACTATTAAAAGAAATGCGCGGGTGCCTTGCTTTTAACAGTGCTATTCTATGTGTAGCACTCACTAGTTATGCATTATAGTGACAAAAAAATAAAAAGGTCTGCTTACAAAGAAACCAGGTAGTTGTGATTATGGGAGACGCCCTGAACATAGCTTTTGTGCAACACGCAAAATAGAAGGAAAAGAGGGGCAATACTGCTGCTGTGAACTGAAAACTTTCTTGTATGTGTTCATATGTAACAGCAAGAAGAATAAGGGTGTCCAAGGAATTTGGTATTTTGTTAGTCGCAGTCATATACGAAGTGACAGTCAATGAGGCCAGAGAAAGCACAGAAGTGAATTCTTACGTTTATTTGAAATGCAGAAATAAAAATTGCGCAGAACCCGTCTCCCGATGACTGTCGACGGAAATGCGTTAGCATAATGATAGCGAAACATTGCATTGTCACCGTCGAAAGGTTTTATGTGTAAAGTGCGTGCTGTAGTGGGCTTGCCTTTCGGGCTTGCCTAAGAACACTCGGTGCCATCTAGCTGCGCCGCCACGAAGCCTGTGCGTGGCCTCCGAAATGCATGGCGTGCCGGTGCGTGCGGACGCTGAGAAATGCGTCATGCGGCAACCTGGCTCCTCTCTCGCACTCGTTGATGATGATGACTTATTAGCATCCCTTTCGAAATGGGGCGGTGACAAATAATCACCTAGCTTGCTTGAGTTGCTCAGGAATGTTATACATGCTTTTCATTCTAGCATTTTTGTATGTATACATCTCTTTGATGTTTTTCTCTTCCTCAAAAGTTCTCTATCTAGATACCTTGTTCCACTACCTGTGCCTGTAACGAATCTAGTCGTATCTATCTTTCTTGCTTTTTTTCCACCAATACTCCAAACGACTTTTGCTTATCTCGACTGCTGACCGGCTGATACTTCCGTCCAATTTAAATCCAAGCACTTCTGGAAGGTACACGTTACGTACGGACATCACTGGGGGAATCTCTTAGCATTACATTAGGATGTGCTGAGTGGTCTCGGGCTTTTTGCTGCAGCATACACATGCCTCATCTTGTGGCAAATACTTGCTCTGGTATATTTTGGTCTTTAGGCAACCAGATCGAGCCTCAAATAGCAAGGCACTTCCCTTCGTGTTATTGTACAGATTTTTCCTTCTAATTTCCTTCATTCTGGACACGCTTCTTTCTGGACACGCTGCGCCATCGAGTGGCGCAGCCGAGAAGTCCGCGCGTGGCCTCCGAGATGAGAAGCGAGGCACGCCGGTGCCTGCGAACGCGGAGAATTATTTCCGCGCTTTTCACACACTCAGTGGCACATACTCAGCGGCCCAAGTTGGATGAGAGATTCATTGAAGAGTGGCACATACCCAGTGCATTCATGGCGCAGCTCGCTAAAGCGTTGGCGGGAAAGGCCTTCATTGAAAAACGGCACGTAGCCAATGCATCTGTGGCGCAGCCTGCTTATGCGTCGCGTTGCTGTCCTTAAAGAACCTTTGTGACGTGGGTTTGATTCCGCTCAGCATCCGATAAATTCAAGGAATCGTAATCGCCATTGTAGAGCGGCACATTCCGACTGGCCTATACCCAGTTACACAAGTTGGCGTCGAAGACATTCATTCAAGAGTGGCACATATACCTGCTGGCACATACTCAGTGACCCAAGTTGGCATTAAAGAGGTTCATCAGGGACCAACGCAGACCGAGTGGCGCATACCGAGTGCTCCAAGTCGGCCTCAGAGATTTTCGAATGGTGCCACCTGCCCAGCCCCGCGTCTTCAGTGATCCGTGGCGGCGTGAAAGAGGTTCGTCGAAGAGCGGCACGCATGTACACAGTGTCACATATTCAGTGACCCAAGTCGGTCCGATGGTTGGCCTCGAACCCTGTTACCTTAGCACAGTAGCCCGATGTGCTACCCATTCGATTACTAACTAACCAGTGACCCAGGTAGGTGGGAAAACGGTAAGATACTAAAACACATAGAAGCACACACAAATAGAGAGAAACATACCTATCTATAGCCCCTGGAAAGTGCGTGAAGTACCTTAAGAATGTTAACGTATTACTAGGTAAAGACAAATGAAAGTGACTTAAAAGATACCGTGCTGCACGTTCGGTCTCCGCCCATACCATAATCCATGCAAGGTGTGGGTCTGGCGAGAACGAAAAGATATTGAATTAACCTATGTATGCCAAGCTCTTTTGTTTCCTTCCTTTTTGTTTTCGTTCCGAAGAGGAAGTGCCTTTTCATGAGACTCTATTGTAAAAAACCAAAGCTGTTTTGATACTGAATCCAACAAATCCAACCTCCCGTTTTTGGGTGTTCTCGGCAGGTTGTGCCCCGTATGATCTGCTTGTCTAAGTATGGTCGCTCAAGTTTATCAGTTAGTGACTCCAATTTCGGTCTTTAGCCAGCAGTAATCTGCTTTTCTGGTGTAATATTTTGCGGATAAAATCCTCGTTATTCTCGAAGAAACGAAAAACGCATGGCAGGTATATTGTTGCGAGAGAGGAAAGGGGCGACATATGAGAGAGCAAACGAGAGTTGTAGATATCTTGGTTCAGATCAAGAGGAAGAAGTTGGTTTGGGTAATGCCAAGAATAGATAAATGGTGATGTATGATAATAACGGAATGTGTTCGAAAGAAAGAAAAACGTGGTCGAAGACGGCAGAGGACTAATTGGTGTGACGAGTCATGAAAATTTGCTAGCATAGGGTGGGCTCAGCCAGCGCAACACGAGTAATTATATTGCATGGCCAATATAAGAGGTGGCGCCCGTGCCACCTATTTTTATTCATTTATTCACAATACCTTACAGGCCGATTGATCGAAGGGCATCGAGCATCTGTGCTCCGGAAAACATGCGCACATTCGCTAAAGGAAAGTTTCCCGAGTCAGAGTGAATGATTGCTGTTCGCTGGCTACGCTAATACTGAAATCTTGAGGGTCTGTCATAATTCGATCAAGTGGGTGAAAGGCTGCAATAATGTACAAAAATTAAAAGATCACGTGTGCAATTATCAAAGGCCAGTAGTTGTGGCACATGTATACATAAGCTATCGCACTGCTAGAAGAACGTAGCAAATAGGCATGGCTGTGTGTGTGGTGCTTTCCGATAAACTAGCCAGTATTTGTACCCGTTTGCAAAAAAAAAGAAAAACAATTTACAGGGTCTCTTACGATCTCCCTTAAGAAGTGAACGGCGAAAACCTACTGTTCCTCGTCTTATCATTCGCCTCATTAGTAAGCATTTTTAGTTATTTGTAATCAATTGTAGTCGTTACAGCTCTTCGTTAGACATATTGGTCATTAGTAGTCATTACTAGTCATTACAAGTAATTATTAGTCATTACTGCTCGCTACTAAGCATTTTTAGTCAATCGTAATGAATTGTGATCATTACAAGCCGTTGTAAGACATATTGGTCATATTGAAGTCATTAGTATTCATTACAAGTCATTATTAGTCATTACTATAGTCAATATTAACCTCTACAGATCTCTATTATAACGTTATCATTCACCAACTGTCACTATAAATTATTTTCATTTTTTTATCTGTCTTTAATCTGTCTTCATATGGCGTGATGACACTTCGGCGGATACACCGACGGTCAGGTCTGCTGACACAAGCTTCACCCTGAGCCTAAATATCCTTTCGCCTTAAAAGACAACCATTCCACTCTGTGAAGATGGAACGGCACGGAAAGCTGACGGCAGTCAAAGCTCTGAAATGAAAATCAAAATGCTTTCGCTACCACTCCATCTTCACAAAGTGGAATGATTTCCATTTTCTGCGTTACGAGTCTGGTGTCATTGCTCGTTTGGAGGGGCCCGGGCTCGCGATTGTCGTTTTCGTTCAGCATCGCGGGAACGTTATTCGTCGGTGGTCGTTTCGCGCCGGTGCCGTTTACATTCTCGTTGCTGTAACCTCCGGCGCTCCTCGTCCGCATGTTGTTCTTCGGGTGTACGAACTATACGCGTCCGCCCCATCGATAACGCAGCTGCTTTTAGCGCCGATACCTCTCCTGCTTATATGCTGTGATAACCTTGATTTCACGCTAGTGTTCACGGCGAGCATTCTAATCTGTTCAGCATTTTGACATCTGCGCCGCCGCCCTGTACCCGTATGCGTTTTAAGTCTGTTTCTGTTGCTGGACACAGAAAAACTACGGAAGGTTAGTCATGTACAGCTTTCCCTGTAAAAAGAGATTTTGGCTTCTGGTATGGCTTGGAGTTTGTGTTCTGGCAAGTTAGCCAATTGATACGTTCACTTCAAAACTTGTGTTATTTACAGGTTGCCATTTTCACACAGACTTGTATACGTAGGCCAAGCCGGCCGTTGTGTTGGATTAAAAGTTAGATGAAAAGATTAGATGTTAGGTTAAAAGAACGCTTGTTTTCATGGAAAGGTTTTGGGGGCCTGCGCTTTGCTGTGAGTCTGGGTGCCAACCGATAGCCGGATAAAAACCATTTCCGTTTCGTCACAAGGACCGACGCACAATGGAGATTATGAAGGTCCTATATATTGATGGCCAAGGGGAAAATGCGTAAGCAAGTCGTCTGTTGTCCTTAGTAAGATGTGAATTGGTTCTTAAACGAAATCTTTCTACGTTAGGTCGCATTCGGTCCTCACAAGAAATGTCCTTTTTTTTTCTTGTGTTTTCTCTGTCTTGTTTGGATTTTCGACGCACGTGTTATTCTACGTGTCTTTTGTTGTACCGGGCTTATTTCTGCTGTGCACGCACGGCGTTTTGCCGTAGCCAGATTGCCGTTTGTTTTATAGCATACACGTGTCGTCTTCGAATAAACCTTTAGTTGAAAGTCAGCGCTTGTGTTGTGATCTTTTTTCGTGCTCGTCTAGTTAGTGCTGCTGCTTGTCAAATATGACATTTCCAGTGTCGTATGCTAAATTTTTAGTCACCCTGTTAGCGCGCAACTTCGTAAACGAGAAGAAAAATCAGACCAATTTAGATATTCTGCCGCCGCCAACGAAACAAATTCCTGCAAGGGCGTAGTAAGAAGACTTCGCATGCTGCACTTATTCGTTATTCACTTTTCAGGCCACGTGGCAAGCTTCCGCGCAACAAGATAAGAAGCTTCGGGGAATGAAGGGGCGCTGCATGTTTGATTATCTTGCCGTACTTTCCTTATATAGATTTATTTTCGCGAGTCCTTAATGGGAGGACCAGGAAATAGTACACCGGGCGCAATTATTTTCAATAATTTTGCTACAGTGATGTACTAGAAACAAGTAAGAACGAGGCCTGCCTCACCTGGCGTCGACGCGGGAGCAAAATAAGGCTGCACGCCCACTCAAGCCGCCGCTGTAACCGGCACATGTCAATTTCGCGCTCCACAGACACGCGCTGGCGTCGGTTTACATCAGTCACTAGTTTCGACGGCAGCGGGGCTGATATTTTGTGTTTTAGTTCTAGCTTGCCACGCTTTTCCTTTTGCGTTGACAAACCATTCTGGAAAAAGCGCGTTGTCTGCGCTGTAACCTGTCAAAAGCCAAGTGCCGAATATTGAGTATTTATATTCTGCTCGGGGATCTGCTTTGTCGATGTGTCTAAATAGACCCCGTGGAACTCTCCAAACTTTGAGAGGCGGAAGCTCAGCGGGAAAGAGACGTTGTTTCACCGTCAACATTCTCGGACAACTACTGCTACGCAGGCATGATTGTCGTAAAACATTGCTATACGTACAGCTAAGTCACACACACATAAAACGGATAGGAACTCTTCCATCATACATGACTCGCGCACGGAAATATTTGACGTAGTTTATTATAAATACGGGAAATCGCTTAAAGCAATGGCCTGTTTATTTTGAGCACACACGCACTGACATGTGTGGGGGTCGTTTTGCTGTAATTTTTCTTATATAGTCGTGTAACGCAATGGAAAATTACGCGCCCGGGAGGAGCTCTACATCAGGCTCATCTAAATCGCACGCACTTGCGGAGTGGCCTCGAATTTTGGCCTCGAATGCTTAATCCTGTCACAAACGTCTAGGCGCAGTGTCCTTGTTTCAAGAACGAAACTGAAAGATCAAGATGTGCTGTCATTTGTATAAAAGTGCCTCGAGTTGTTATGTACAGAATGCTTCTTTAAGCTTTGCAGAATGAATTCTTAAGTGACAACGTAAAACGCAGGACCCTTCTTCAAGCCATTAGGCATACAGGCGAAATTTAGGTCGATGCCCATATACAGCAGTTTGTTTACTGGAGCAGTCTGTCATAACAGGCGCTCGACTATTTCGGTACCGAACATGGCATTGTCGAATGCGGTCGGCGAAAATATGCCAGTTCTCAGGAACAAATTTTTTATTGAATTAAGCTCTGACTATTGCTGTCTTCATAGTCTCCCTGCTACTTTCGCTCTAATGTATCCGTCAATAACATTCAGCTGACTCTGCAGTATAGAAGCGTCGTGGTAAGTTATGCCAAATTATTCGTTTAAATACTTATTCAGTCTCAAAGAAAGCCAGCTGTCATCACTACAACAGCTGCGGGTACATTTCACATGAGCCTGATATGGCATTCTTTTTCCAATTTTCAGCAGAAACATTGTATTCATCGCTACTATAATAACGAAAAAAGTATCGACTACATCGAGCTTGTATGAAGCAACAAATGAGAATCCCGCAAACGACAAACAATCGAGCGAACAAACAGAGAGCGAACGAACAAGCGCGAGCAAACGAATAGAAACAAACAAACAAACAAACAAACAAACAAACGAACGAACAAAAATTTCATTTCCATAATGTGCAATAAATGTCGAAGCAGAGTGCTTCCAGTGCCGTAAAAACTAAAATTAAAAGTTAAAATTAAAAAAGGGTACGGCGTAGTTATATGCCAAAATGAAGGCACGTAAGTAATTACCGGCATACAGCGGGCCGCAAGCTTGTGAAAGGGCAAATAATTGTCGTTACCGCCGCTTCTATCTTTCGCATCAGTCGCTATGCTTTCTCGTTGCTTAATAATGTTGAGGAAACCGATGTCTTGTTTACCGTGTTCGTCATTACGCAAATAGTATTGCTAATAACGCAGCATCGTCCATAATTTCTCACGGCTTTCCTAGATCACTAGATCTCCTTATGTTCTTCTTTTTTTTTCTCTCGAAAGCGTTTGTTTTACGACCTTCGGCTCCTCGTTTCATTTTAGTTTCGCCATTCCCGGGCAACAGTGACCGGACGTTTCGCTCCAGCTTGCGTCACACTACGCAGTCAGTGTTTTTTCTTCTACGTAGTGTCCCCCTGTACACTTCTTAAGACGATTAGTTTCGGTTAGCTGTGCTGTACAATTCCAGAAGACGAAATCACGTTGCAAATAGATCCCTTTTATTTACCACCATTCCGCGCGGTCATTTGCAACGATCAGTTACGTGTACCGTGTTATAAAGGGGTCATTCCATCTCAAGTGTACTCGGTATTTTATCGACCATCTGCGATTCTGCTGAAAAAAATCATACTGTATTACCTCAAAGTGCGAAGTAATTATTCAAGCGATTTTTCTTGAAAAAAAAAATTTCTAATGCCCTGAGGACGCTTTGAAGATTGCGCACACAAGTGAAACTGTGCCAGGTAGCAAAATTTCTACAAAGTTATTGCTTTGACCTGTTACTGCGAATATTTTTTGAAATAGTCGCCAGACGGTGCTCTTTCGTGACTATTGTCGTTTATTACTTTTTGTTTTAATTTACATAATTTTTAGCCGTAAGGAAAAGTCGACAATTGCCCCTTTTTAAATATTTTTTATAAAAGAAAGTAACGTTTCCACGAGGAATATATTGACAATAGGGGCTTGGTATGTGTGTATACTAGATGATAAAAATATTCGTATAAGAAATAAAGCCTAAGCTTTTGCTTAATGTCATGGTAAATATGAAAAAAATTACGTTCTGACTCAATTTGTGGCTTCATTTTTGCAATGTAGCGTTCCAAGTAAAAATGTCGCATAGTCGGCATCGGATAGTATGCTTTGCTGTCTATCTATGTACAAAGATTCAAAAAATTAAATTTTGTTTTAAGCGAGAAAAAAATTTTTGAACTGCACAATCACAAGGTTGCGCGGAGCATCTCTTTGCTTCGCCTTCACTGCATAGCACGTCGGCCGGTGTTTCAGTCTCGCTCATTTTACGCGCTTCTTCTTTTTCTTTTTGAAGACGAGGTCTTTTTTGGCGACTTCAGGTTGATTTGCGGTTCGTGGGGACTGAGTTTCTGGCCATTGTCATCTTGTAAGATTATATAATTGCATGCCTTCTAGTGCACGTAGGACAACAAATAGGCGTCTGAGTTAAGCTTGGAACGCAAAAGATGCAGAAAGTTACTGTGCTAATATATACGGAGAAGTTATAACGCGTAATTCTTAAAAAATACGGTGAAATAAGTTCGATCAACATGCCACCAGTCACTAAAAACGCGCCAGAACAGGAACCAGAACTGTGGCTTTATTCAACGAACAGGCGATTTGTGGCGTTCTGCTAAACCTAAAACAACGAAAAAGGCCACTGGCCGGCTTGATACCTAGAATGTCCGCGAAGCGGCCTTAAATGTCTGGTTGGAACACGTATTCGTATCGTAAACGCGTCCCGCGATGCCACCCACCGAGGCTGGGAAAGCGACGTCAAGACGACGGGAGGAGCGTGCATTACGAGCAGACGATAGGTGTGTCGTCTGTTACTGCTCCGCTTTATCCCAGGCAAAGCTACAGCTGTCACAGAAGCAAACCGGCGTTCATGTTTACAGTTTCTTTCCGATGATCGAGGTGTGAAGAAAATGTATCAAGTCGACAGACTGGACGACAGTTTTGGTGCGTCTTCAGCTTCTGGGAATTCAGGTACATGGATTTGCGTAATAATTCATGGCACGTTTAAACTACACGATGTCTCTAGTTCATGTATTTCCTCTCCAGGACAAGGGGTGATTTTAACGCCATTGTGTTGCCGGATGCACATAAAAATTCCAGCCTTACATTCGTAGGAGAACGAAAAAACGGGGCCGTAAAGTTGAATTACGTTTCTTGCTCTTTTTGCGTGGCACAGGTGGCATATAAATTCACAGTTCTGGTTCCTGTTCTGGCGTGTTTTTAGTGACTGGTGGCATGTTGATCGAACTTATTTCACCGTATTTTTTAAGAATTACGCGTTATAACTTCTCCGTATATATTAGCACACTAACTTTCTGCATCTTTTGCGTTCCAAGCTTAACTCAGACGCCTATTAGTTGTCCTACGTGCACTAGAAGGCATGCAATTATATAATCTTACAAGATGACAATGGCCAGAAACTCAGTCCCCACGAACCGCAAATCAACCTGAAGTCGCCAAAAAGACCTCGTCTTCAAAAAGAAAAAGAAGAAGCGCGTAAAATGAGCGAGACTGAAACACCAGCCGACGTGCTATGCAGTGAAGGCGAAGCAAAGAGATGCTCCGCGCAACCTTGTGATTGTGCAGTTCAAAAATTTTTTTCTCGCTTAAAACAAAATTTAATCTTTTGAATCTTTGTATATAGATAGACAGCAAAGCATACTATCCGATGCCGACTATGCCATATTTTTACTTGGAACGCTACATTGCGAAAATGAAGCCACAAATTGAGTCAGAACGTAAATTTTTTCATATTTACCATGACATTAAGCAAAAGCTTAGGCTTTATTTCTTATACGAATATTTTTATCATCTAGTATACACACATACCAAGCCCCTATTGTCAATATATTCCTCGTGGAAACGTTACTTTCTTTTATAAAAAATATTTAAAAAGGGGCAATTGTCGACTTTTCCTTACGGCTAAAAATTATGTAAATTAAAACAAAAAGTAATAAACGACAATAGTCACGAAAGAGCACCGTCTGGCGACTATTTCAAAAAATATTCGCAGTAACAGGTCAAAGCAATAACTTTGTAGAAATTTTGCTACCTGGCACAGTTTCACTTGTGTGCGCAATCTTCAAAGCGTCCTCAGGGCATTAGAAATTTTTTTTTCAAGAAAAATCGCTTGAATAATTACTTCGCACTTTGAGGTAATACAGTATGATTTTTTTCAGCAGAAACGCAGATGGTCGATAAAACACCGAGTACACTTGAGATGGAATGACCCAAAGATAAAAAAGTGGGCAATATCTTATGGCGCTTGGGCTATCTTAAGAGACTGAGCAGGGGCGGCTTGCACAAATATTTCATAACGAAAATAATAACGAATTTAAGAACGCGTTCTTAAGTGATCCGTAGACAACTCTTAGTCCGCACTACAATGCGTTCTTAAATTCAGAACAAAAACAGGAACAGCGCAACACAGGACAAGCGAGTAAAGATCACAGGACAGAGCGCTGTTTTGCGCTCTTTACTCGCTTGTCCTGTGTTGCGCTGTTCCTGTTTTTATTCTGAATTTAAGAACGCATTGTAGTGGGGACTAAGAGTTGTCTACGGATCACTTAGGAACGCGTTCTTAAATTCGTTATTATTTTCAAATGTTCGTGCAAGCCGCCCCAGGTTATTCGTGCCCCAATATTGAGAAAACAATTAGGAGAAAGGGTAGGTTCGTAGGTTTCTATGGTAACCGCCCGCAGATGCCGACAGCGGATGCAACTGCGGCGAATGCGCACCTGCACACGGGACGAGCGCCTTCCGCGGTGCGTGATGCGCCTGGAGCAGAGGCCGAGCAGCATGATGAGCAGGAGCAGCGCGACGCTCAGGGACCCGAGGAGCCAGAAGGAGATGTACTTGTTGGACGAGTAGATTCCCGCCCGCTGCGTGGGATGGTGGGGCACATTCGTGGACGGCCCGCTCCACGGAACAGGCGCCGTCAAAGTTCGGTGAGCTTTAGGGGAGCAAATAAAAAGAAAACGAATCAAACGGCACGAAAAGATGACGCACGACGCTCCATAATTTCGCAAATACAAAACGCGTAGCTGATCGTGTCACAGGGTAAAAAAAAAAAAATATAGTGTTGGCGCGCATGGCGTCTATTGGTCGCCGGGTGACCTGGCGGGCTCAGGCCCCGGCTTGGAGGCCAGCTTTGGCGTTGCAGTTTGAACAAAATGCATTTATTTATTTATTTATTTATTTATTTATTTATTTATTTATTTATTTATTTATTTATTTGCACATACTGCAGTGCAATAAGCGCTATAGCAGGAGTGGTTTAACAGAGGGAAGTCGTACACCGCAAAATACAATAAAACGATGAGGGTGATGTGCTAGCACCATTTTTTCTTGGATCACAGATAGAAAACTTCGGGGTGAGCATGAGCGAATAGACTCAGCTAACGAATTCCAGTCTTCTATGGAACGAGAGCTGAATTTAAACATATTAGTGCGTGCAAAGTAGGACATGAAGTTCAAGTTGTCGTCTCGTCGATGACTCTGCCGCGAGATTAGTACAGTTGATTTTTGAAAATCTAACGGAAAAATTGACGATGCTGTGCTAACGTAACGATGCTCTACGGCGACGTGAATAGAGCTAAGTTAAATTCAAGGAACGAAGTGCAGAAAGGGGTGAAAAGTCACGATCATAGCGGTGACATATAAATCTTACAGCTTTTTTTCTGAATTTCTTCTAGCCTGTTAATCTAAGACTGCTTATAAGGCTTCCAAACGACAGATGCGTAGTCAACAACAGGACGAATTAGCGATTTATATAACAGTAGATTAGGATCTTTTGGAGAGTTGGATAGTGTACGACGTAGGTAACCTATTTTTTTAGTGCTTTGTTACAAATGTAATCAATATGAGTAGCCCATGACACGTTATGCCTAAATATTACACCGATATACTTATACTAAGATACTCGACACACAGCGCGGTTATTGAAAGAGTAATTAAAAAGAGGATAATATTTTTTACCGAAGGGCATTAGGACGATTTTATCAAAGTTAATGTTCATTTGCCAGGTGTTGCGCCAAGTGCGAAACCTAGCAAATGACTCTTGGAGGCGGTAATGATCATTAGAACTGTTAATAACTTTATATAAAACACAATCATCGGCGTAAAGATCAATGTTAGAAGAGATGTTAGCAAGCAAATCATTTACGTAAATAATAAAAGCAGTGGCCCAAGAACGGAGCCTTGGCGCACTCCAGACGTCACATAAATAGCAGTAGAGTCGGTCAAGCTGTAAGAGAGAATCCGGGAGCGAAGCTAAAGAAAGCTTGAAGTCCACTTGACTAGTTGAGGATTATTAAGGCGAAAGGCCTTTCTAGGCTCATGGTGAATCTTGTGTCAGCAGACCTGACCGCCGGAGTGTCCGCCGAAGCGTCATCACGCCATATGAAGACAGATTAAAGAATGAAAAATTATTGATGGTGGCAGTTAGCGAATGATAACCTTATAATAGAGATTGGTAGAGGTTAATAATAACTAGTAATGACTAATGACTACTAATGACTACGAAATGACCAATATGTCTCACGACGGCTTGTAATGACCTCAATTCATTACAAATGACTAAAAATGCTTACTAGTGAGCAATAATGACTAATAATGACTGAAATTACTTGCAATGACTATTGATGAGTAGGACATGACCATGTCTAACGACGGCTTGTAATGACCCCAATTGATTACATATGACTAAAATGCTTAGTAGTGAGCAGTAATGACTAAAAGAAAGAAGAGAAAGAGAAGAGGCAAATAGAAAGAAGCGAATGATAAGAGGAGGTAGAGCAGGCTTTCGCCGTTCACCCCTTCAGAGAGATCTTAAGAGACCTTGTAATCTTTTAGTACATCGAAATGTTTAGCGAGGGATTTAGAATGTAATACTGCGTCAAACGCTTTAGAGAAGTCTATAAAGATAGCGTCAACCTGGTTGCCAACATCAAGGTTAAGGAAAAATGCGATGCGTTAACGAACTGCGTTGTCGTGCGAAAACCGCGCCTTAACCCATGTTGTATGTTAGATAGTAGATTATGTGATTCCAGGAAAAGCCCTATGTGTTTATGAATTATATGTTCGAAGATTTTGCAAGACTGTGATATCGAAATTGGTGTGTAGTTCAATAAAGACTGCTTATCACCGGATTTACAAAGATGAAGCACTTTAGCTAACTTCCACGAGGAAGGAACAGTGGCAGAAAATAAAGATTGTTAAATTTGACCGTCAGACATCTTGATTACCACAAGGAATAGCGAACCAAGAATGCATTGTGTATCCCGTCCGGGCCGGTCGATTTCTTGGTATCCAAGTTTAATACGAGGTTCATAATTCCTTCACTGTTAATGTGAATGTCAGTGGTTGCTTCAGAACAAACTATATTGGTGGGAGAAGCAATAAAGTTGTTGTCGGGTATAAATACGGACTCAAAATACTTCTTGAAAGCATCCGATATTACTGAAGGATCACTGATGACGTCATTGCCAATTTTGAATAAAGTGGGTGAAGCATCGTGAGGTAAAATAGAAGACCAAAATTTACGAGGGTTAGTTCTTAACATATCAGGCAGTTGAGCGCGAAAGAAGAAATCTTTGGCCATTTGCGATTTCAAATTAGGTTCATTTTTTGTCTTGTGAAACCTGTCCGGGGATATGGGATCGTTGGTTCGATTAGAACGCCGAAGCCTACGGACACGACGAGATAAATGCAAGTTGTCGCGAGTCATCCAGGGTAGGCTGGCATTACTTTTCTTAGTTTTAATGGGCACAAATGGTTAGATATATGACTTGTCAAGATGTTCAAAGTATTTAACAAAACCATCCATATCCTGTCTGTCTGGCAGAGAGGAAAACGTATGGACATGATCAGCTAAGAGATCAGTAATGGAACTGTCGTCCGCACGAGTGAAGTCAGGGAAACTAGAAACGTATAGGGTGATTTGGAGGTTGCACGAGATAGCGATGAGCAATGGTCGATGAGCGACGAGCAACATCATTGCTCATCGACCACGCCAGAAATATTTCTCCATCCTTCCCTTTCCGGAACTTTCTATACACTTTTATTCTTGTTTTTCTATTTATTTGGCTTTTGGTACCATAATTTGTTACTTTCTTTTCACTTTCTGTTCTTTTTGGCATTCGTGATTGGTTCTCACAAAGCGGTGACTACGCTGTCACCGAGGTCGGCAATAGAGAGGCCGGCATAAAAAAATACGAATGGAATCAGTGGGCAGGTCTTCTTACAAGATACAGAACCAAGGTGAAAAGCGTAGAGTGGATAACCTATACTGGCTGTACGGTTCACGACAGCCGCCGTAAACAGCTTTTCTTTAAGGAATGCAAGAAATCCTTCACACACAGTCATTCTGTTTATGTGGACTTCGTTGCTTGCACTTAGCAGAAACAAGCTTTACTTTTGCAAGGCTCATAACACATAAAGCCGAAATACAAGCAGATCTTTATTCTCTTTATTAATTCCTGGTAGCTTTTACATTTGCCTCACATTGCTTTATATGCGATTCGGCTAATTAGATAATAAACCTGAACAAGAAAAAAAGGGCGAAACGCTTTATTCAGTGCGCGTCTTGCCAGGTATCGGGAACTGTCGGTAAATTGGCGAAGCGTGTTCGAAACGCTTATACAGGGTGAGCACCTTTAGGTTTTACGGAATTTTTAAAAATCCCCTGCGGCAGATTGGCTAATTCTTGTCCTTGAGCTGGATTATTTAAAGACGCGGACATTGCTAGCACAAGAAATCGAAACACATATTCAAGCAATTAACCGAAATTCACTAATTAACTTCATAATTAGTTAAATTATGGCCCATATTGCAATTTACGAATCGCAGCCGGTGAGCTTGCAAGACCTATCCACTTGAAATGAATTTCCAGGACTATACAAGTTTCAATGCATAAAATGGCGTTTTGTTAAACAAATTCAACGAAGATTACAATACGGCCTAATCTCGCGATCCCTAATGCCCTCCTCCTCCGCTTTCCTCCTCGCGCTCTCTTGGCTGTTGCCGTCTTTCATTCCCCGCTGCGCGCATTTCGATGGGGGCGAAATGCGAAGAACGCCCGTGTACTTAGATTTAGGTGCGCGTTAAAGAACCCCAGGTGGTCGAAATTTTCGGAGTCCCCCAGTACGGCGTGCCTCATAATCAGAAAGTGGTTTTGACACGTAAAGCCCCATAATTTAATTATTTTTAATTCCGTTCGCTCGTTGATCCTTCGCTCCACTCGTTTACTCAGTTACGCCGAGGGACGCCGACGCTCGCCCCAGGAGCAGGCTCCTAAGACCTGCGCTCTAAAAAGTAAGTGGAACGACAGTCCATTTTTTACGGCGAAATTGATGGCGCATACCTCTAAACTGGCCTCATTCTGGAAATTCATTCCAAGTGGATAGACCTTGCAAACTCATCGGCTATAATTCGTAAATTGCAATATCTGCCGTAAATTAATCGATTCAGAAGATAAATTTCGTTATTAGTTGAATGTCTGTTTCGATTTCTCGCGCAAGCATTGTCCGCCTTTCTGAATAATCCACCTTAAGGATGTTATCTGCAGCAGGCTATCTTTAAAAATTCCATAAATCTTAAGAATGATCGCCCCGTATACCGGCGCACTGCTACCACCACTTATTTTGCCCCATTCTGCTTGCCTTGGAACGAACAAGAGCCCGACTTCTGTGTATAGGCATACTTGTAAGCAGGAGAGCGCATTAACGGGCATCAAGCTGTCGAAATCGAGAGTACTAGTGCAAGGGGGGCTGCGGAACGAGTGTGCCGAAGCGATTGCTTTGATTACCGTGTGAGCCCTCGAAATTCATGAGGAGGCGTTCAACACGGACCAGGTGCGGAGTTGTCGCCGCTCTAAGCATTATACGACGATGCCAAATGCCATAATAACTGTGGCGCATTGCGCTCCCCACAGCGTTATACTTCAAGTGCCGACACACAAAATTCTGTAGTGTCTGAAGAATACGAACAGTGTGCCTCATAATAAACTTGTGGTTTTGGCCCGCAATGCCCCACAATGTATTATTATTATTAAGAATACGAACACAAAAACTGAACCAGGGAGAAGCGCATTCAATGCAGCTGATTTACGCTTGTAATCGCTGAAATCTAAGTTGAAACGGATGCGAGCGACATGTTCGCGTCACAGCCACACATCTGACAGCGATGCTTACTCCCTCTTCGACTCTTTGCAGATACCACATGCTGCAACAGCAGATGCGAAATACGTCCCGACATATTTTACAGATGAACGGGCGTACACGATCTGATGATCTTAGCGCTGTGCTGAGTGTTGTCTTTCTGCGACCTTACATCTCTCTAAGGGTTGTCTTTACGGGCGGTGCTATAAGAGAAAGATTTTGGTTTCAAACAAATCTACACGTCATGCCCTTGCTGATACTACACGCCCATAAGAAACGATCACTTAGTTACAGCTTACGAGTCAGCGACAGTTTCTCACAAGATTTAGTACGGCTTCAGTCATTGCAGTCACTACAACAGAAGCATTAGTAACATTTAATAACTAGAAAAAGTTGAAACCATTACTAATGGGGCTATACGGTAATCCTTACTGACGCAACTGCGTTATCATTATCTGCAGCATCGGCGCTCTCAATTGGTTCATAAGCACCCATTCCATGACTCTAATTGGGTATCTTCTGTTACAAAAGCATTTCTCTGTAATAGTATTGTTTGCAAGGATTATTCATCTGCGGGGTAGCTACAACTGAACTAAAATGAACAAATTATGATTAAGGTGAACACTGCAACGCAGGATATAATACAAAATCAAATAAAGTTATGAACCCAAATTTCTGAGTTTAGTGTGCACATATGCACCCCGAGTTAGTGGAACATAAAGAAACTACGTTTCATCTAAATGTAGCCTTACGACAGCCACCACACAACATGGCAAATCACGGGCAATTCGAGGTAGTAGCCTGGGCTAGCTTAGACGTTATGCACCTGTGGGGCTCTTGTGTTAGTAAATAATAAGGAGCGAGTAACGGTATTTGAGAGTAGGAACTGCTGTAGTTCCTAAATTTTTACTAAAATTTTTCTTAGTGTATCAAGAATAAGTGGATGTAGAAGGCAATGTAATGCGTAGAACAAATAAGTCATTTCTATCAGTTGGCAAAATTTTGAATTAATAGATAAAGCAGATAACAGGTGGTCCCTTAACGAAACACAATGGCTGCCTAGGGAAGGGAAGCGCATTTGAAGTTGAAGCGATTTGGGCGGAGTATCGTGGTCAGTATACACTGGCGTGTGTAAAATGGACTTGATTGGTGGAAAACGGGAGTAGTTAGTCCTTTTGGGCAGCTTCTTTCGATATAGTAGGCCTGATTAGTCGGACGACGATAAGGAAAGTGTTTTATCAAATGTCATTACGTAAAACATTTTCCAAAACCCGTGAATACGCAGATTGCAGCACAAAACGTACGAAAATGCGCATGTTGGCCTATTTTCTTTACTTTGCATAAAAATCTAGTTCATAATGACCCACGGACAACGCTTCTGAAAAATGTACATAATCATGGGTAGGTATTCGTATAATCAAATTTAATTTTCCAAATATCGCAAAATTGGCACATTCTTTCGTTGTTGTGAAAGCACAGAAATCTGTTCATTGCACAAAATTCAAGTGAGCACTATTACGTTATCAGTAAGTTTCACAAGAAACAAATTTTGTTATAAGTTCGCTCCATAAACAGTTTTATGTAAATCAGGCAATTGTGGGAGGGACTTGCGTAGCATTTTTTTTTATCTTCCTGTGAATCTGCCGACCGCAATGCCTCGACACTATTGCGGATTTGAGCCTCGTCGATACTCTGAATTTCAATCAATAAACACACCTTACTTTCAAATCCATATGAATAATAAATACAGAAATATCGGGACCAATAACGAAGGGCTTGACAAAACGTCTTTTGGCACGCTGGTACAATGGAAGTGGGACACTATAGAATGCCGGTTTTGAAGGCACGCTTTTGACTATTATATCAGGGATTATTTCAATTTCGCACACATTACAGGTCAAAGTGCTAAAGGCCCCGTACATCGCCATCAATTATTGTTAAACAAAAATGGGGGAATGCACGTTTTTAGAACAGCCTTTGCAGGATTCATTGTAAGATTTCTTCGCAATCCCGAGTAGCTTACGGAGTCATCCGCCGTCAGCGATAGTCGGGAAACTTAAACGGGGTCTGCCTAATTCGATACTTACCCATGGCTGGAGACTGCAACGCACAGGTAGCGCCTTCTTTCGGAACCAAATCGCTGTGCCTGTACAATGCCTGTTCGATGTCTAAGAGACACACCTGCAAGAAGACACACGCTTTATTCAAACAACGATGGCATAATTAAGCTTTCCTTTCGCGCACTTCTGCTCCTTTGTTATTATCCAAAGTTCACGACCAATCCCTCCTGCATGGTGATAATATTACGCGGAGCGCCGCTCGGACCAATGATGAAACGCAAAAAGAGAAAGACTTGGAACATAGTAGTTACATAATGCTGGCCCAAGTATATAAGAAACCAGCATATTGCTGTGGCTAAGTCATGTTTTCTGCAGAATCACTTAGCGATAAAGCAAATTAAACGTGAATATCCACATTGCAACAAATATACGCTGTCAAGAGCATGATTCATCTAATAAAGTAAATATTTCCAACATTTCTATGCCTACCTTCATAACTATTAGGCAGGCACAAAACGGCAAAGTATCGCCAACTCGCGGATTTGCGTTGTGATGATCGCGTGACGTACGTACATGGCGCACACGTTCGGGGGATCACGGCATAAAACACGTTCGTGTTAAAATACTGACGAAACAGAATCAAATGGTGGACGATGTGATGTCCCACCTAGCTGTTAGACCAGAAATGACGACAGCATGGAGGCATTGAACCACCCTATCCTTCATCTTGAGTTAGTAATGAAAGGAGGCACATTGATTTGATATCTTCATGGCGAAGAATATAGAACCAAGTTTGCACTTTGCAACGTTCTCTTCGTAAAGTTTCCTCTGGAGCTCTTGCTTTGTGACCGCCTGGGGCGGGATTCTGTAAGTGTTCACCTAGCGGACATGTCCGTTTCGACTGCTTCTGAAATGCTACTGAAAGCTGGGGTACGCGCGAAGGCAAGACAGGCGCCCCCACCAATTCAACACTTTCGCAGCAGACGAAAGGAACATGTCAACTATAGGTGAACACTTGCAGAACACCCGGCCTGGTTTGGCGCCCACGCGGCAGCATTCGTCATAAGAATGCAGCCTGCAGCATGGGCAGGTGCCACCAACGTGTCTGGTCGATATTGTATACCGCTGCGATAGCCTCGTTGATATAGATATAGTGGAGTGAAAATGCAATCGTGATGCATGCCTGTGCTCTCTCTCTCTCTCTCTCTCTGGCTGCATTCGCACGTGCACAATGTGAATTTTTATGCCACCACGATGGTGAAATATCAGAACGCGAGGCTTTCATTGCGTTTTCATTGATATTCAGCCTTGCCGATTGCCCAAATGCCACCATAGTTGGCCAAAGGAAAAAGCTGACGCCGCATCGCTGAGGTCGCGGCACCAGCATTATCTCACCTGACGCAACGCCATGCAAGTCTAAAAGCGTCAGCACTTCCGGATTTTCGAATCTCATGATATCAGTCGTCATTTAGAGCGCATACATAGATGAGGGACAAAAAGGACGTCGAAGACAAGCGCTGACTTCTGATTTTTCCAACTGAAAAGGTTTCTTAGAGTTCATTGCCCACAATGCGACTGTATACCGCTTTCTGAAAAAACTACTATCTTAGCTAGCTATTCTAATGAATGCAGCAGAGTTATCATTGAAGCAGCAGCGATTGCCGATGGTGACTCAGTTAGTGAGCCATCAATTGCATTAACACAAAAAGAACTGGTATTTGTGAGGTCGCACATGCGCTCTCGTTCATCTTAGGTCACGAATTTTTAATGTGTCATGTGTCATGTGACATGTGTCATGTCGGGTTGATGCTTTGTAGGGGGCGCTTTTGTCTTGGTGTCCCAGTATATATATGTTTGTTTCTCAATATAAAAATCAGTTGGAGGAGGAGGAAGTAAACTTTATTGCTCTAGAAAGAGTAATTCAGCGGTCAGGCCGGATGTCTTCATCTTCTATTGGTTGATGACGATCTCCGGCCTGCATAGTTGGCGCCCCTATTCCAGGGCACCACAGAGCGTGGCTGCTCGTCGGGCACGATCCACCAGCCTCCGTTGGAGGCTAGGGTTGCCGCTGGAGAGCACGCTCTCCCACTGCTCCGCACTTGGATTTTCTATTTTGTGGAATGCCTTATTCGTATTGCACTCCCATGTGATGTGATAAAGTGCGGGTATTGCGCCACACCATGGGCATGTGTCCCTGTATTGACTTAAGAACATTTTACTTAGTATATATAAAAAAAAATTAGGGAAAGTTCCTGTCTGCAGCTTTCGCCAGCAAACTGCCTGTTGTTGAGTGAGTGTATTGTGGGGTGGGGGATATCTGATCCTCGTCCTTCTATGGTAATTTAGTATGTCAGAGTACGTTGGGATCACTGTCATGAAATCCTCAGGATCTCTGTTTAGGTCCGCTCGGTTTGTATGCTCGCGAGCGATCCTATCAACCCTTTGGTTGCCCTCGATCTCAGTGTGCCCCGGTAGCCAAAAGATGGTGTGTCTATTGCGTTTATTCTGTCGGCCAGCGCGGAGGAAGATTTGGAGACCTTTTTGATCGATTCTTTCGTTGATATAGTTTCGGCATGCTTCCTTGGAGTCTGTTAGAATTAGAAGGGATCTATTTGTGCGGTAGCCCTCCACAGCTGCTAGAGCAACAGCCATTTCCTCTCCCTCTGTTACCGCACAATCCTGTGCCGACGAGCAAGTGATTTCCCCATAGTCCGATTCTATTACTGCCGCGACGACTCTTTGTTCTGTTTCCCTTCGATCTCGAGGATACACCGCGGCGTCCGTGTATACCATGTTCGGCTTGGTTGCTAGGTATTTTTCTACATATTTTGCCCCAGCGTTTTGCCTGGCTTTGTGTGAATTCGGATCCATGTTTTTTGGCAGGGACCCTATAGTCGGCGCTTGTTTTCGTCGTCCTTTTTGTCCCTCGTCTATATATGCGCTGTAAGTGACGATGGATACCATGGAATACCAACTAGTTCGTACCCAAGCCTTGCTTCCGAACCTGCCGTGGGTTTGGCATCTATAGTTTTCCGAGAGGTCTGCGGCATAACAAAGGTTATGTGTCGTTCTGTTGCGATTTGAGCGATCGGCGTGTAGCACACAACCGCCCTCTCACACACGTACGTATATACAAAGGACACACATGCAAAAAGTATGCAAATCCGTATCCTCGCGGAATCAAACAGCCCTGCCGGCGCACATTTATTGCGCGTTGGAATCACTGGTGCGTGCGATCTTATAGGAAGCAACTGAAAGCACGCATTCCTGTGTATGCCGTCTTTACCCCGCTGAGCTTGAAGGAAAAGAATCGAGCGGCACGATCAAACGCCTGCTGTACGAATGAAAGCGCTTTGTAGGTCGTGGGAAACTAAAGTTAGAGCAACAGTTGGCTCTTCCTCGAATATATGAAGCAAAACACTCCCTTCTCTGGCTCTGAGGAAAAGCAAATCGCTTGGTTGATCCTGATACTCAGCGCGAGAAGCTGTCTCTGAAAGATTGGTAGTTCGCTGCTGTTTCCGGGTTCTTTTCTGTATCGCAGGTATTTAACGTAGTGGTTTGAAATACGTGTGATTTTGCAGCGCCCCTTTCATTTGCTACGTGAACCGAGTTAAATGTCCATCGAAGATGTTTTTTAAGTGCTTATAAGCATTTCTAAGCTTACCCAACGGGAAAAACCACTCATCCGTCCGTCCGTCCCGTAAGACTATCGTTTTCAAGATAGGACCCGCAGCAGTGAGCGAATTCACCTTCGTGATGCCTCTAGCTTCAACGCAAACTAAGCGGCAAGAACACAGCGCGCACGAAGGTGTCAGTACGCGCCGCTCTATCTGCCTCTATAGCAGACCGCTTTCAAGATATATGGCCCGCGCGGCCGCGCCATACGCAGCCGCCGCCGGAGTACGGTTGATCACAATGGTTCGACGCGGATCGATAAGGCGCTCAAGAGCGAGAACGTCTTATAATGATCGGAACTTCATCAGTACGTGCACTTGGCGCCGCCACGTGCAGTAGGTTGCTTGCGTCATTTATCCACCTTGCGCCGCCGTGCGGAGCAGTTCGTGTCACCTCAGCGCTGTCGTTTATACTGGTCGGATGAAGTTTCATAACATTGCTAATGACGCCGGGCTGCGTGGAGATGAGCAA